>NW_010972677.1:59974-61573 GCF_000737465.1 Haliaeetus leucocephalus
GAACACGATTATAATGAGGAGGAACATGAGGAAACGGAGGAACAGCAGGAGGAACAGGAGGAGGATGATGATGAAAAACAGGAGTAGGAGGAGGATGAGACGGAGGAAGAAGAGAAGGAGCAGCAGGAACAGGAGGAACAGGATGATGATGAGGATGTGACAGGAGGAAGAAACAAGAGGAATAGTAATAGGAAGCATAAGAGGAACAGGACAGAGAGCAAAAAGAGGAGGAAGAGGAACAGGAGGGGCAGGACGATGAGGAGGGAGAGGATAAGCAGTACGATGTAGATGAACAAGAACAGCAACAGGAGGAGAAAGAATGAGGAACAGGAGGAGGAGAAGGAAGTAGAAGATGATTAGGAAGAGAAAGGGAGAGGAGGAACAGGAGGATGAACAAGAGAAACAAGAGGAGGAGGAGGACCAGAAGAATGAAGAGAAGCTGGAGAAGGAACAGGGTGAAGAGGAAAAGCAGGGCAAGGAGGAGGAGGAGGAAGAAGAAGAGAAGAAGGAGGAACAGAAGGAACAGGAGGAGAAAGAGGAAAAGGAGTAGGAGTAGGAGGTGGGGGAACAGGAGGAACAGGAGCATGTGGAACAAGAGGAGGAGGAACAGAAGGAATAGTCAAAGAAGGAGGAGGAGGAGGGACAGTAGAAACCAAAGAATAAGAAGATTAAGAGAAGGAGAAGAAGGAACAGAAGAAGGAGAAAGAGGAGGAACAAAAGGAGGAGTGGAATGAGGAAGAATAGGAGGAGGAGGAGGAGAAAAAGGAGAAAAGAGGAGGAGAAGGAGGAGGAGGAGGAGGAGGACAAATACGAGTAGGATGTTTAAGAACAGAAAGAAGAAGGTGGCAACAGCAGGAGGGGGAGGAGGAAGACATGGAGGAACAGGAGGAGGATGAGGAGGAAAAGAAAGAACAGGAGGAGGAGTAACAGGAGGAGGATCATGAGAAGGAGGAGGAATAGGAGGTGCAAGAACAGGAGCAGGACAATCATTAGGAACAGGAAAGGGAGAAGGAGGAACATGACAAGAAGCAGGAGAAGAAACAACCATATGATGAGGAGAAGAAGGAACATGATGAGGAACAGGAGGAAGGGTATGAGGAACAGGAAGAGGAGGAGGGGTGGAGGAGGAACAGGAAAAAATGAGGAGAAGGAAGCAGGAAAGGAGGAACAGGAGGAAGAATAAAGGAGGATGAAGAGAAAGAAGTAGTAGTAGTAGGACAAACAGGAGGAAAAGGAAGAAGAGAAAAAGGAAAGGGAGGAACAGAAAGAGGAGGATAAAGAAGAACAGGAAGAGAAGGAGATACAGGAGGAAGAGGAGAAGGAGGAGGAGGAACAGAATGAGGAAGAAGAACAGGAATAGGAGAAAGATGAGAAAGAAGACAAGGAACAGGAAGAACAGGAGTAATAGGAACAGAAAGAGGAGTTGTAGGAGGAGAAGGAGGAACAGGGGGATAAGGTGGAGGAGAAAGAGGAAGGGGACAAGAAAGAGGACCAGAAGAAGGAGGAACAGTAAGAAAAAAAGAAGGAAAACCTGGAGAAGGAGGAGGAGAAGGAACAGCAATAGCAGCAGGAAGAACAGGAGGAGAAAAACGTAGAACA
>NW_010972677.1:62538-79535 GCF_000737465.1 Haliaeetus leucocephalus
TGAACAGGAGGAAGTGGAGTAACAGGAGGGTGAACTGGAGTAACAGAAGGAGAAAGAGGAGAAGTAGGAGGAGGAACAGGAGGAACAGAAGGAGAAGGAACAGGAGGAGGACTGTCAAGAAGAGCAAGATGAGGAGTATGAACAGGAGGAACAGAAGGAAGAGAAAGAGGAGAGAGAGGAGGAGGGAGAGGAGGTGTACCAGGAAGATGAAATAGTAGGAACAAGAGGAGGAAGAGCAGGAAAATGAGGAGGAGGAGGAAAAGGAT
Organism: Haliaeetus leucocephalus; assembly: GCF_000737465.1. Classification (NCBI taxonomy): domain Eukaryota; kingdom Metazoa; phylum Chordata; class Aves; order Accipitriformes; family Accipitridae; genus Haliaeetus; species Haliaeetus leucocephalus. Next base: position 62,805 of record NW_010972677.1, read on the forward strand.
GAAACAGAGCAGGAGGAGGAGCAAGAGGACGGAGGGGCAGGTGGAGATGAAGGAAAATAGTGGAGGAACAGGGGGAGGATGAACTGGAGGAAGGGATGAACAGAAGGAGTAACAGGGGCAGGATTAGGAAAAGGAAGTGAGGGAACTTGAGGAAAGGTAGGAAGAAAAGGAAAAGGAGAAGTAGAAGGAAAAATAGAAAGAGGAAGATGAGAAGAAAGAGGAGGAGGAAGATGAGGATCAAGAAGAGGGACAGGAGAAGGAGAAGGAACAGCAGGAGGAGGAGAAGGAAGATGAGAAGAATGAGGATGAACAGCAGGAAAAGGAACACGAAGAGGAGGCAAAGGAAAAACAGCAGGAACAGGAGGAGGAGGAGAAGGAGGAGGAACAGAAGAAGGAAGAGGAACAGGAAGAAAAGGAAGAGGAGGAACAACATGGGAGGAGGATCAGGAAGCAGATTAAAAAGAAGAGGAACAGGAGGAACAGGAAGTTAACAGTAGGAACAAGAGAATAAGGAAGAGAAGGACAATGAAGGAAAGGAGGAGAAGTAACAACAGAATAAGGAACAGAAGGAAGTGGAGGATGAACAAGAGGAGGAAGAATAGGAGGAGGAGGAACAAGAAGAGAAGAAGGCAGAGGAGGAGAAGGAGGAAGACGAGAAAGAGGAGGATGAATCTGAAGAGACATAGCAGAAGTCTAAAGTAGAGGAATAGGGAGGAGAAGAAAGAAAAAGAGGAACTGCAGAAGGAGGAATAAGAGAAGGAGGAACAGCATAAGGATGGACAGAGGAGGAACAGCATAAGAAGGGAGAGGAGGAAGAAGGTGTTGAGCCAGAGAAGCAGGAGGAAGAAGATTGGGTGGAGGAGGAGGAGGAAGGGGAGCAGGAAGAGGAACAGGAGGAGGTGGAAAGTCAGAAATAGGACAAGGAAGAAGAAAAGGAGGAAGGGGAAGAGGAGGAAAAGAATGAGAAAGAGTAGAAAAAGGATGAGAAGGAGGAAGAAGAACAGGAGGAGGATGAGGAACAGGAGGAGGACAAACAGGAAGAAGAACAGTAACAGGAGGAAGAGAAGGAGGAAGAGAAGGAGGGGGAGGAGGAAGAAAAGGAACAAGAACAGGAGCATGAACAGGAGGAGGAGAAGGAGGAGGAGGAGTGTTGGGCAGATGAGGAGGAAGAGAAACAGGATATAAGAACAAGTGGAGAAGGAAGAGAAACAGGAGGAGGAAGAGCAATAAAATGAAGGAGAAGGAACAGGAGAAGTATCAACTGGAAGAAGACACAGACAGGAGAAGTTAACAGGAGTAGGATGAGAAAAAGTAGGAGATGGACTAACAGGAGGAAAAGGAAAAGCATGATGACGAGAAGGAACAGGAGAAGGAATAGGAAGATGAGGATGAAGAACAACAGGAGGAGGAGGAAAAGGAGGAGAAAGATAAGGTAGAACAGGAGAAGGAAGAAGGACAGGAACTGGAGGAAGAAAAGAAGGAGGAGGAGGAACAGCATTATTGGGAGAAACAAGAGGAAGATGATGATGAAACGTAGGAGTAGGAGGACGAATGGGAGTAGCAACAGGAGAAAGAGGAAGAGGATAAAAGAAGAGGAGGAGGAGCAGAAGGAGGCGGAACAGGTGGAACAGGTGAAGGAGGAGGTGGACAAACAGGAGCAGGAGAAACAAGAGGAGGAGGAACAGAAGGCAAAGAAGGAACCAGAGAAGGAGAAAGGGGAGGTGGAGGTGCAACAGGATGAGGGCAAGGATGAAGGCAAGAAAAAACAGATGGAACAGGAAGATGAGGAAAATGAAAAGGAGGAGGAATGAGAGGAAAAGAAAGAATTGTAGGAGGAAGAAGAGTAGATGAAGGAGGAGGATGAGGAGAATGAGGATGAGAATGGGAAGGAACAAGAGGAGAAGTAAAAGAAGGAGGAAGAAGAGGAGAACCAGGAGGAGGAGGAGGAATAGAAGGAGTAGAAGAATAGGAGGTGAGTAAGAGCAGGAAGAAGAGGAGGAGGAGAAAGAGGAGGAAGAGAACAAAGAGGTACAGGAACAGGAGAAGGAACAGGCAGAAAGGCAAGGAACAAGAGGATGAGGAGGACAAGGAACAGGTGGAGGAAAAGGATGAGGAAAATGATGCGGAGAAGGAGGAGATGGTGGAGATGGAGGAGCTGGAAGAGGACAAGGAGAATAGCAGCAGATGGTACAGGAAGAGGAGGCCCAGGAAGAGAAAAAAGAGGTATAGGAAAAGGACAAAGAGCAGGAGCATCAGCCACAGTCCTTATCTTTGGGGATTCACAAAATCCAAGCCTACTGGTGAAGCTGTTACTCACAGGAGTTGGTCCATGTGGCAGCCATTGCTTATCTCTGGAACAGAGGGGAAAGGTCTGGTTGACAAAGAGTGTCAGGACATGCTCCAGCAAGAGAAGATCAGTGCAGATGCTGTCACCTAATAGCAAAGAAATAACTCTAGCTGAATGAAATGATTTAAAAAAAACCCTAATGAAACACACAGAACAACATCCACCATCAAAATTGTACCAGTGGTACTTTTAAATGCTGCAGAATTGCAGGCTGATGACTTTACTGTCACTGACACAGGGCTTCAATTCACAGCAATTACAAGGGCCTTTTTTTAAGGAGTAAAATGCATATCAGCTTCTCTGAAGAGGATCTGCTGCTAACTTGTTGTGAGCATTAGCTGCAGAGCCCTCTGATTCTTGAGCCCACACTTCCCCATGTTGTATGCAGGAGTTACCAGCTTTCAGCTGCCACTATGCCATGTTGCTTTTTTGTCTTGCTACTTACCACACTAGTCACAGTGGTCTTTTTGTCATTCTAGACTGAGCCCAACTTCTCAGTAGGAAGACTACACTGCTATTGTGATGCTTACCTTTGTTAGGATATAACAAATAATTAGCAAATAGTAAATATACCCACAGCCCATATCTGTCTAGTCTATAAAGGTATAATAGCTTAGCCTGCAGCTCTGAAGGTATAGACCAGCTCATGCTTATATGCTGTATCTACCTACTCTGTGATCTGTCCAGAAAGTCACATCATAATTACCTCTGAATGAGGATGGAACTGGGGAGAAGTTGGGGGGGGGGGGGGGAGGATCAACTGGAGGGGAAAAAGGAAAACTGTAGACATGCAATTAAAAAAAAAAAGGAGTGGAGTTACCCTGAAGACCAACTCAGCCTACCTCGTTTTTGCTGGTGTGATCGAAAGCCCCCAGGGTGGGCTTACAACCGCTGGGCAGGGGCCTAGGCATTGCCCCTTGGTGACAAGGGGCTGCACAGAGACATGTCTCCTCATCCCAATTCCTTGTTTCCCTGAGCTGAAGCCCTCCCAGACTAACCAGAAGCTGTCCCCATGGAGAGTGCGGTGGGGGCTCTGTCCTGCTTTTTGGCGGAAAGAGGATGCCCTGGGCCTGGCCAGGCCAGACGCGGGTGATTCTCTGGCCTTTCTGTCTGGGGCAAGGGGAGGCCTGAGTATGGCCGGGGCCATCTGACCAGGGACAGACCACTGTCTCCTGCCAGTTGCTGGCCTGGCAGACGCAAGCATCTCCAGCCACGCAGCTCCTTCAGCCCAGGGTCCTGGCTGGCCAGAAACCGGTCAGTAACACAAATAAGTGAACACCCCCTGGGCGCTTGTGGCGAGGTGCCGATAGCAGGGGCAGGGTGGTGCCTGTGAGGAGAGGCCACGGCCTGCCTTGTGCCCCACTCAGCTGGTTCCAGCCGGCCTGGCAACAGAAGCGCCTGGCCAAGGCTGGGCCAATCTGCAAAGCTGGTGGTGGATGGTCACAACCAGCCTGGGGGGGCGAGGGAAGAGGCCAAGCGGGGTGCAGAGGGAGAGATGTGAGAGAACAGCGGGGGGCGGGGGAGGAGGAGGGCTGCAGGCACCCAAGCAGGAATCTCCTAGCTTATCCTCTCCCTCCTTCTCATTCTCCTGCTTCTCCTGTTCTTGTTCCTCCCCCTTCTGTTGCTCTTAGTCCTGTGCCTGCTCCTGCTCCTATTCCTCCTTTCCCTCCTATTACTATTCCTCCTGTTTCCTCCTCCTGTCATATCCCCCTCCTCGTCCTATTCCTGCTGCTCCTTCTCCTACTGCTCCTCCTCCTCTTTCTTCTTCCTCCTCCATCTTTTCCACCTCCTCCTGTTCCTCTTCTTGTTACTCTGTGTCGTGGTTTCAGCCCAGCGAGTAACAAAGCACCATGCAGCTGCTTGCTCACTCCTCCCCGCCCCTCTCTGGTGGGATGGGGAGGAGAATCAGAAAGGAGAAAGAAAAAACCAGAACCTCGTGAGTTGAGATAAGGACAATTTACTGGGACAACACAAAAAGAGAAGTTACAACAACGGTACTAATAAAAGAATATACAAAACGAGTGGTGCACAGTGCAACTGCTCACCGCCCGGAACCCGACACTCCCCTGCTTGCCACACAGCGAGCACTCCCCCCAGCCCGCTCCCCAGTCATATACTGAGCCAGCCCGCTCCCCAGTCATATACTGAGCATGATGTCACATGGTATGGAATAGCTCCTTGGCTAGCTCAGGTTGGCTCTCCTGGCTGTGCCCCCTCCCAGGTTCCTGTGAAAATTAACTCTATCCCAACCGAACCCAGGACGCTCTGTTTCCTCATGTTCCTCCTCTTTCTACTTCTCCTCCCCTTAAACCTGTTCCTTCTGTTCATCCTTCTACTGTTTTTCATTCTCCTCCTTCTCCTCTTCCTCCACCTCTTCCTCGTGTTCTTCCTTCTCATCTTCTTCCTGTTCCTTCTCTTCCCTCTTCTTAGTCTTCCTCCTCCTGTTCCTCCTTTTCTTCTTCCTCTTATTCCTGACTTTCTACCTCCTCCTCCTCCTCTTCATCTTCCTCCTCACCCTCCTTTTTCTCCTGTTCATCCTCTTCATTCTCCTTTCCCTGTCCATCATTGTCCTGTTCCTATTTCTCCTGTTTCTTCTTTCCTTCCTCCTCTTCCTCTTGTTTCTCCTGTCTTTCCTATTCCTTGTCCTCCTGTTTCTCTTCTTCCTCTTATGCCTCCTCTTCCTGCTGTTTCTCATCTTGCTACTTCTTCTCCTCCTTTCCTTCGTTATCCACCTCTGCCTCATTTTTCTCCTTTTTCTCCTCTTAACTTCCTGTTCCTTCTCCCTTCTATTTCTCCTTCTCTTCTCATGGTTCTCCTCCTCTTCCTTTCCCTTTTGTTCCTCATTCTTCTCTTTCTGTTCCTTTTCATTCTCCTTCTCTTGGTCTTCTCCTGCTCCTCCTATTTCTGCTGTTTCTCCTGTGCCTCCCCCTCCTCCTCTTCCTCTGACTCCTGTTCCTGAACTTTATCCTTTTCCTTCCCCTGTTCCTCTGGTTCCTGTTCCTGCTTTTCATCCCCCACTTCCCCCTCTTCCTGTCCACCGTTTCCCAATTCCTCCTCCTCCTCTTCCCCTTCATCCTCTTTTTCTTAGATGTCCTCCTAGCCCTCTTCCCCTTCCTCCTCCTGCTCCATTTTCTTCACCTCCTCCTCTTCTTCCTCCTTTTTGTTCTCCTTCTCCTTTTCCATTTCCTCCTTCTGTTCCTCCTCCTGCTCTTCCTCATCCTGTCTCTGCTCACCTCTTCCTCCATTTCATCCTACCCTTTTTCCTCCATTATGTTCCTGTTTCTCATCCTGCTCTTCCTCTTCCTTTTAATCTTTCTTCTGCTCTATTTCCTTTTCCACCTCATTCACCAGCTCTTTCTCCTCCTGCTTTTTTTGCTGTCCAACTCCTCCTGCTCCTGCTCCTCTCCCTCCTATTCTTCTTTTTCCCTCCTGTTCCTCCTCTTTCTCTTCCTTATTCTCCTCCTCTTCTTCCTCCACCTGCTCCTGTTTCAGTTCTTTTTCCTCCTGTTCCTTCTCCTCCTTCTCCCTGTCCTGTACCTTCTCCTCCATTTCTTCCTCCTCCTGCTCTTCCTTCTACTTCTTCTGTTCCTCCTCCCCCTCCCTGTCCTGTTTCTCCTTGTCCTCTTCCTCCTATTGTTCATTTACCTCTTCTCTACCTCTTCTTCCCCTGTTCCTTCCCTTTCTTCTTTCTGTTCTTCATCCACCTTCTCCTATTTCTCCTCCACCTCCTGTTCCTCCTCCTCCTGCTCTTTTTCCTCCTCTTCCTTTTTCTCCTTCTCTGCTTCCTCGTGTTCCTTTCCCCCAAATTACCCTCCTTCTGTGCTTTTGATCATAGTCCTCCTCTTTCTTGTCCTCCTCCTCTGCTTTCACGTGCTCGTCCTTTTGCTCCTCCTCCTCCTCTTCTTCCTCCTGTTCCTCCTTTTGTGCTTCCTCCTCCTTGTCCTGTTTATCCTACTTATTATTCCTGTTCCTCCTGCTTTTCCTGTTTCTGTTCATGCTCCTCTTTCTGTTCCTCCTCCTCCTGTTCCTTCTGTTCCTGTTTTCTTGTAGTCCTCCTCCTGTTATTCCTCATCCTCTTCCTCCTTCTCCTCCTCCGTAACCTCCTTCTTCTCCTCCTCCTCATCCTTGTGTTCCTCCTCCTTCTCCCACTTCCTCCTGTTCCTAATATCATTTCTCCTCCTCCTGTTCCTGTGTGTGTCCAACCTTGTCATCCTCCTCCTTTTCCTCCTCCTGTTCATTCTGTTCCTCTTCTTTCTCCTGCTGTTATTACTTCACCTGTTCCTCCTGTTCTTCCTCCTTTCTTTGTTTTTCCCTTCTCCCTCTCCTCCTGTTCAAACTTCTACTGCTCACTTGTTTCCTTCTCTTTCTGCACCTCCTTCTTTTCCTCCTCCCCCTTTTCTTGCTGTTCCTCTTCCTTCCTGTGTGTCTCTTGCCTCCTAGTATGTAAGGCTGGGGAGACACGTGTCTGTTTAGGTCCAGTGTTGTAACTTCTGATAGGGTTTGTCCACTGGGAGGCAAATACCCAGTGCCTGTTTGGATAAAAGTGATGCACACCATGATTTGAGACAAACTACAAGCCCTAAAAGCACAATCCCAAGAGCCAGAACGAGAGCTAGTATCATTAACCTGTGCTGTGCATGTGCTCTGAGGTGTGGCAGCAAAGCCCATGGGCATGACTGGCCAGCTGACCTCTGGTGAAAGGTATGGATATGTTGAATAATATTTACATTGTATTTGATTGTTTACCATTACTAGTGTAAAAACAACAGGTAATATTTTTAAAAGCATATATAGCAGCATTTTTCCTGAGACATAACACACACAGACACACACATACCCCTCCCCACATCTCAAGGTGAATGAACAAAATTTGGGGGGGCACATTATTTTATTCAGCTTGCATCAGATATCCATTATCAGAAGAGTTGTGTATATCTGTATTGAGTCTGGCTGGGATGGAGTTAAAATTTGCCATTGCAGTCCATATAGAGCTGTGCTTTGTGTTTGTACCTAGAATGGTGTTGATAGCAGCTCTTCCTTCTGTTGTTCCTCCTTCTCTTCTTGTTCTCCTTCATATTCACTTTCTCCTCCTGTTCCTCCTTTGCCTCTTCTTGTTCCTCCTCCTCCTTTTCCTCCTGTTTCTGCTCCTCCTCTTGTTTATCTTCCTGTTCCTCCTTTTCCTCCTATTCCACCTGTTCCTTTTTCTACTGTTCTTCCTCTGCCTCCTGTTCCCCTGCATCCTGTTCCTCCTGTTGTCCTCCTTCTGCTTCAATTGATTCTTGTTTCTCTTCTTCATTATACTTTTTCCTCTTCTCCTGTTCCTCATGTCCTCCCTCTTCCTCTTTTTCCTCCTCTTCCTTTTTTATCTCTTTCTTTCCCGCAAATTATCCTCCATCTCTTCATTTTTCTCTTGTGTATCTTCCTCTTCTTTCTTGTCTGCCTCCTCCTCTTTCATATTCTCCTCCTTTTCTCCTCCTCCTCTTGTTCCTCCTCCTGTTTGTCCTTTTCTGATTCCTCCTCCTTCTCCTGTTTGTCCTCCTCTTCTTCCCCCTGTTCCTCTTGCTTTTCCTGTTGCTGTTCCTTGTTATCCTGCTGCCTGTTTTCGCCTTGTTGATCCTGCTGTTTTGACTTCCTCCTCTTCCTCTTCCTTCTGTTCTTCCTTATCCTTTTGCTCCTTCTCCTCCTCCTGTTCCTCATTCTTCTCCTCCTCCTTTTCCTTCTCCTCCTGTTCCTTCTGTTCCTCTTGCTGTTCCTGTTTCCTCATGGTCTTCCCCTTCCTCCTCCTCTTCCTCCTCCTTATCTTTCTCCTTATCCTCATATTTCTCCTCCTCTTCCTTTTCTTTCTCCTGTTCCTCCTCCTTCTATTCCCGTCCCTTTTCAACCTCCTCCTCCTCTTGTTTCTTCTCCTCTCCTCCTCCTCTTTCTCATCAAATTTCTCCTCCTCGTTGTTTCTTTTCTGCTTCTCTTGTTTCTTCTTCTCCTCCTCGTCTTGTTTCTCCTCCTCTTGTTGCTCCTCCTCTTTTTTCTGTTTCTCCTCCTCCCCTTCTTCCTCCTCTTTTTTCTTTTCCCTTTTGTCTTTCTCTTCCTCTTGTTCCTCCCCTTCTTCCTTCTCTTCTTAATTCACCTACTCCTGTTTCTCCTTAATCTCCTCCTTTTTCTTGCTTTCTGATTTTTCTTCCTTCTCCTTCCCCTTCTCCTCCTGTTCTTCCTCTTCCTCTTTTTTCCTCCTCTTCCTTTTTCTCCTCCTCTGCTTCCTCTTGTTTTTCTTTATGCCGTTCCTTTCCCCCCAAATTATCCTCCATCTCCTCACTCTGCTCTTGCTCATCTTCCTCCTCTTCCTTGTCATCACCCTCCGCTTGCACATTCTCATCCTTTTGCTCATCCTCCTCCTCTTATTGGCCCTCCTGTTCTTCCTTTTGTGCTTCCTCCTCCCCTTCTGGTTTCTCTTCCTTGTCCTCCTTTTATCCTACTTCCCTTCTTCTTGTTCCTCCTGTTTTTCCTGTTCCTGTTCTTGTTCATTTTCCTCCTCCTCCCCTGCTGCTCCTCCCTCCCTCCTTACCATGAGGTTTTTAGGTAAGAGTGGGTACCAGCTGGCCTTGTTACCTTTGAACTGTAACCATGCTTGCTCGTGATTGTAAGGCAGAGTGTAATTACTAGTGCTTGTCTTCCCCTGCCAGGCTGGCTTTGTGTCGAGCATCTTCCTTTAATTTTTCCACCCTTCAGCTTTGCTGCATGGGAGCCATGGAGTGGCCCCAACTCATACTGCACAGGAACTGGTATCCATTTTGTCGGCACCCACACTGGCAGCTAATGCTACCACCTGGAGGCATATTTAGGCATGCGTGGGCCACCATCACAGTAGTCTCCTGTTGGCAAACACCACCTCACTGCCCACTGTCCCCAGCCCCAACAGAAAGGCACCCTTGCTGAGTTTCTGGCTCCTGGAGAACCAAGGAGACTTGGAGGAGGCTGGATGCAGGCAAGCACCAGACAGGGACTGCCAGCTTTTGCGTGGTGTGCTGCAAAGCCTGAAGGATAGATCCAGTGGTGCAACTGCAGAGGAAGAGGAAATTCACCACAAACAAAGATGACATAACTCTGCAGCCTCTTGCTAAACATCCAAGAAAGGATGACAAGGAACTGATAGAGACGGACACAGCAGAAGAATGGGTGCAGCCCATCAAGGTATGGCCAGTGGAGGATGACGTTCAGCCTGTGGTGTGGACCCTCCAGAAGATGAGGGCCAACCCGGGTGGACTGAGCCACCTCCAGCAAGGCTGGCAAGGCACCACTGCAATGCCATGCCTGTGATCAGCTGAAAGAAGATCAGGCGACCCTATGCCTCAGCCTGGGCCTAGCTCCTGACCAGGGGCCCAGCACCCTGCCAGAAGGCAGCTGAGATGGGGGCTGACAAGATGGGTGAACCACAGGCAGGAAGCAGTGTTGCCTCAGCACAGCCAGGTGGAACATGTCTCCCAGCCACCAATAAAAGAAGTGTGAACTTTCAAGGGTGGTTTGAGCCCTTCTTCCATGTCCTACAATGCCCTCTGGCCCTGCAGCCTGCTGAGTGGGCATCTTTTCTGCTTGCAGCACCTGGGGAGAGAGGAGGAGAGGGCCTGGCTGCCTCAGGGCTGTTGCAGCGGCGTGAGAGCATGAGCCTGTCACAGGGCTGCCAAAGCCTTTGGGAGCCTGGGGGTAGGGGTTCTGCAGTCAGAAGGTGGCTCATAGGGCTTTCTTCAGCTCCTTCTGTCTTCAGCCACTGGATGCATGGCTGAAGATGGAGGCAGACCCCTGCAAAGCCCCATGGTGGTATAGAAAGGATAACACCAGCGTCACATCCTAAAGTGGACCCAGCCCCTGGGTGTGTAGTGATTACAAGAGGGGCTTCATAGGGTTCCTAATGCACAAGGACATGGAGGCTTTATTTCCTAAATTTCTTTATTACAGCTTACTATAAATCACCACTAGCAAGGCAAGTCCACTTTTATTAGTAATGCAACTGTGTCAGCGGTACTTTAAACTGTTGCCGAGCTGCACGCTAATGACCTTACTGTCACTTTCGCAGGATTCCACAGGAATTACAAGGGCCTTTTTCCCCTTCTACCCCCACCTCCTTCCTCACAGGCTCAACTTCACTTCTGACTTCTATCTCCTCCCAAACCAAATGGCGCAAGGGGACAGGAAATTGGGGTTGTGGTCAGTCCATAACAATTCCTACCCACTGCTCCTTCCTCCTCACCCTTTTCCCGTGCTCCAGTGCGGGGTCCCTCCCACGGGGTACAGTCCTTCATGAACTGCTCCATCGTGGGTCCTCTCCATGGGCTACAGTTCTTCAAGAATTGTTCCCACATGCATCCTTTCACAGAGTAGAATCCTTCAGGAACAGACTGCTCTAATGTGGGTCCCCCAGGGCCACAGGTCCTGCCAAGAGATGCTCCTGCATGGGCTGTCCAAAGACTGCAGCTCTTTTCCAACAGATTATCTGAGAAGGTCTTACTTGAGAGTCTTCAACATTAAGGTGTTTAAAAGCAGGTTGTAAAACATCCTGTTAGTGGTATGAATATATTTGATCCTGTCTTGGGACAAAAAGGTGGACTAGATAATCTCTTGGCATCACCTTCTGGATCTGTTTTTCAGAATTACACCTTGAACTCTGGAATGTAACCCTAGATGAAGACATTCTGTTCCACTGGTGTATTGACTATAAAACCAGTCATTTAGGATGTCTAAAACTGTAGTCATTCAATTGTGGTCTGACGTTATTCAGTCAGCTTGGCAGTAATGGAAGTCTCTACTTGTTACTATGCTTCCTGCTGCTATAGACTCTCTAGTATTTCAAGGTCATTGCCTTAAGGCTGTGCAAAGGGAAGGTAAGCCTGAATTCAACCTTGAGTTGACTTACACAAGTAACCCACGAGTTGAAGGAGGCTGGACCCTTGTCTATGCTCAGGGCAGAAGGCATAACCTTCCTGCTTCCCTGAAGTGCCCCTGCATAACAGATACAATGTTCTGGGGGTGGAGGGTTAAAAGCACATGAGTAAAGGACAGGATCCAGGAGAAGCCCTCCATGCAAAGTTCATCCAACCCCCCCACCTGCATTAGAACCAGTGCCACCAGACAAGCATGTAAAGTATCAGTAACTGGAGATGTCTTACTGAGAGGCACCAAAGCACCCATTTGTCGTTCAGACAGCTTCGCTAGAGAAGCTGTCTGTCTACTAGGGAGCTTGCCTTCACGATGTCACTGAGAGGCTGCCAAGCCTGGTGAACCCTACAGATTACCATCCACTCTTACTATTCCATGTGGGCTCTAGTGAGTCAGTATTAGGGAAGTGCTGTGATCTTCCTTCCTTCACTTCAGGAAAAACACCATTTAAAAAGTTATTTGCAAACATCTCCATTAGCTGGAGATTTTAGAGGTGAAAGGAGTAGGGGAAACGTGGGACTCCTCACACCTAAACACTTACTCCTTTGTGCTACACCTGTTTTTCTGCTCAGAAATGGCCAGTTCAGGAAGGAAAGCACTGAAGAGATGACCCTAGGAATATGTTTTATAATGGTGAAATGTTGGTCTGCCTGCTAGAAAGTGCCAGAGATGCAATGTCACAAGACACAAGAAGTTCTCTGAGCCAGCAACCCCCATGTCTTCTCTCAAGCCATCCTGTTTGCAGTACTGACTCATGTAAGCTAGTGTGACAGTGCCAAAATAAGTCAGTATCTCTTGTGTTGATTTGGCCTAGAAGGCCAGGGAACACTGAGGATTCAAAGGTGGGAGAATACATTGCTGTGGTTGTGTCTTCAGCTGGTGAGAGAGGCCTGACTAGCACACCCATGCCACTTCACACTTGACCTCATTTTAATTCTAGATCTGACACATAAAGAGAGGCTAAAGACTGTGTCCCCCAGGCACCCGTCCCTGCCAGCCGTCAATTCTCCTAGCCCTGAGTGGTACTTCTGTTAGTTATACATCGGATGGTGACCTCACTGCTGAGCTGCTTGATGCTCTGGCTGCATGTAGTCTTTCTGTTTCTTGATCAGATGGAAAACAGGCCAGCCTTCTATCACTAACACAGCACTAGCTCTGCTCAGTGCATAAGCATAATAGACTGGAAACTACTTAAGTTTGCAATTGTGTCTTAGCCAGATGATCTTTATTTGTTGCCTGCTGCTCTTTGTGCGATTGCTGCTTTGTGAACTCTAACATCCTGCAGCTCAGAAGGAAAGGGAGAATGTCTTGAGAATGAGCATTGTGTTTTGCTACTTTTAAATAAAACTGACAGGCTGAAGCACATTAGTCCTACTAATATAATTAGAATTATGAACTGCCACTTTTAATGCATACGCCCTTAATCAAATCCTTCCTTTGCTCATCTCTTCTGTCTGTGTTCACTTGTCTTCAGAAATCACTGAGTCTCTCGCTACTGCTTTTCAAACTATATAGTGTGTCTGTAGGCACTTGTTCTTCAAAGCCTTTAATACTAACATTAAAGGAATGCTAATTAATAAACAGACATATGTAGCTGAAAGGGAATTCCTCTCTTTTGAGTATTCACACACATGAATGCATTCTCCTATGGAAAATGTTTAAATGTTTTTCTGCGAGGCAGATAAATTCATCATCACTGTAATGTTGTCAAGTGAAGTAAAACTTTTATCCAGAGAACTCCCCCCTCTAACTTCTATGTCACTCTTCTATAGCATTTTCCATTCAAGAATCTCAGAGGAGTTTACAGATTACAATAACGTCCCAGCACTGCTGAAAGATGAAAAAAATCGAGCCTTGCACTACAGGTGATGAATGTGAGGTGCAGGAGAAATAATTTACCAGGTATTTATCAACAAACAGCCATTATATGGCAGGACTTACTACATATCCAGGAGGGGCAAGAACTTCCTACTGTCCTCCATCCACCACAACGTCCAGGGCCAACTTTCTGTATCTGCACAATCAGTTTGACAATAAAGGAAAAAAATTAAACCCCCTGGCTGTGCTGTGTTTTTTTCAGATTCTGCAGCATAAAGAAGCTTCCAAGCTGTATCATAGCTTGGAGTCTTGAAACAAATAGCACTGTTAAGCTTTAAATAAAGTACAGGGCTGGACTCTGCAGCAGAAGAAAGGCTTAGGTGTGAAAGGACATCAGCAATACACACTGTTTAAGTAAAATTATTTGGCTACTGCTGAGCAGCAGCATAAAGAATCCTCCTGGTCACCTTCTCTATAGACAGGTCGCAGGTTGAGAAGCATGAAAGTAAATGCTGAGTGTTTGGGAAAGGGCCTTGCAAAATAATCTTTAGCGAACCATCCACTGAACTATGTTAAAGCCACCTGTCATTAATTTCAGAGTCAGGTTTGACTGCTGTAGCTTGCTCTTAGTTATTAAAAGAATGTTTCCCTCATACTCCCCCAAGTAATTGCAATAAGTGTTTGCAGTTTTGGATGTGTCATTTCATCCCTGTTGTGAAATCCATCAATCAGAGAGATCTTTGCAGACAGTGGAGAAAAGGAGAGAGAGAGACAAGTCCCTGCTGGACTGAGCAGAAGCTTGAGAGAACTAAGATTCCACTTTCTCTCTGGCTGCTTGCTGGTAGCCAGGACTGGAGCAAGGAAGAAACTGCAGGTCCTCCTCTTCTTTGTGCTGATGCATGCCAGTCACTAGTGTGAGCAGACTGATTACTCAGCCCTATTGCCTTGCAGCCAAATTTTGTTCAAAATTGTCCAAAATTTTGGTCAAAATGTCTGATTTTGGCTGCCATAGCAGTCTCTGGCCCATCCAGGTCACTGAAGTCTGAAAATCACCACTGTTGCGGAAGGTCGATCAAAAATCAGGGCTGGCTGAACTGCTGGAGGCAAAAATAGTGCTCACCAGGAGTTAGAGCTGTTGGCTCCTGGCCGTCCTGAAATTTTTTTGTACAGTCTTTCTCCTATTATGTCTCTTGTTTTGTTTTGCATTGTTAAAACCCTTGTTGCTTTACACAGTGACTACCATTTTCATTTTAAATTATAGTCAGGTTAAAAATCTGTTCTTCAAGTCGCATACAGGCTCATACATTTCTGTGAAGTCTCACTGGGAAGATTTTAAAGTTTAGTAAGCTTCAAAATTAATATGAACCTCAACAGCAGCTTCTGACTGAAAGGTGTGAATGATAAATCTCTAATGTGTATTGTGTTGATGTGAGATCTCTGAGAAATCATGGCACTGAATAAGAACGCTTTAAAACTTATTTACTCTTATGCTTGTTTACCTTTGTACTTGTAGGCGTGGAAATTATTTCTGTGATTCACCAGGGAATTTCTCATAAAAATCAGTCAAAGATGGAAGTATTTCCAAGAGACCGGAGTGAATTCCGCTCTGATGTTAATGTTGTACTGAGAAAAAAAAAAAGTAAACAAATAGATGATATATATATTGCAGTGTGAACTTATTTGACAAGTAAATATGGAATTAAAATGTCCTGAAAATGTGAATTCATGGGTGAAAAAGAAAATTAAGCTTAAGTTTAAGTTTATATTCAGGGTTTGTTGTAAGGTTAACAAATCCATTTTAAATTTTCTTGGGGGAAAAAGAAAGAGGCTGCCTCCACCACCAGCAGCAAGGTTAAAAAGGAAATCTGTACTATGTAAATATGGTGAAACACAGAACAAAACTATACTATAACAAGTATATTTTCCTTTATTCTTTTTCAAAATTTGCTAAAGCACCTGTACGGCACTTTAGGAGTTAGAACTTTTGGTGACATAAACCAGTCAGATCCAGGAATCCTTAATGTATGCTTCCAGATAATGAGAAGTTTTTACAGGTGTCAGTTACAGCTGAATGTTGTCACCCCTTACTCTGAATGTTCTTATTCAAAAGTGCTTTGAGCAATGGGAACAAGATTGGAATTACAGGATGCTTCTGCCCTGTTTGTGTAGTAACTGTATGGGCTGTTTTTCTATATTCATGTGGGAAATCTCTGAGCTCAGTGTCCCAGAGGTCTGCTCTTCCTCTTATCAGGATAAGGACTTTTTAAAACCATAGAATAAGTGATATAAAGCTGTGTCAGGATAAGCATGAGATTCCTGCGTGCCTCAGCAATGGTGATGTTCAACAAACAATTCCCAAATTGCAGTTGACAAACTCTTGATAGTATATCATAGGAGTAAATGATAAAAAGAAGACAGAGAGAGGTCCAATCTTTTGTAGATGCCATCTATATTCTAAATATTTAATGTGGTAACTGCTTTCTTGGTATGTATTATTTCTTTGATCTGATGGAAATCCTCCAGTGCAGCTGACTTTCCAATTTTTTTTTTCTATATACTATTATTGGCATTCCTTATAATTCCTTAGAAACTAAAATATCATTTTGATGAAAAAATAGACCAATGAATGTGAATATTTTGTCTACTTTCCAGGGAGACTTGCTCTCCCTGATCAGTACCAGTATTATTAGACTTTGGAACCTGAAAAGTTTATTTTTGGGTAACCTCACAAAAGACAAAACTAAAAACCACAATTTGCTATTGTATTTTAGTAGTCTTTGTTTTCTGAGATTATAAAGGCAGTCAACTAGGTTTTATATATTGAAATATGCAATGTAACCATAAGCATAGCTGTGAGAATGTGTAGTCTCAGTAATATGAATATTTTGTTCTTGCAGCTTATGGACACACTGAGATGGGTCAGTGAAATGTGCTAACCTGGAGTGAATCAGCTGGTGGAGGTCAGGCTGTGCAGGGAGCCTCTCAAAAGGCACAGATTTAGCTCACCTATGTCTTCAGTAACCAAGGTGATTTTTTCAATGGTAATATAATCTTCATTTAGGCAACACTGTTTTATTTCTTCTAATTTCTTTTAAGTCTTGAAAGGTATAGATTTTTTTCTAACTTTTTTCTAATTTCAATGTAAAGGGCATCCCCTTGCAATGTCTTCATCCCCACGACACTAAACTAAGCTTTTTTCAGTACTCTGACTGCCTACATTTCCTTTCTACCTACAATTTGTCCAAGATTCCAAGACAGAATCTTAAAAAAAGTTAGTAAAAGTTGGTTTGAGAAACAATAGGTATGCCCATACAATATTAATATTATCATTGTAATTTTGTTCTTGGCATTGCTGGATATATGGCACAAGTATAATGAATGGCCAATCCCCATCCCTTTTTCTCCACACATATATATGTGTTTTTTCCACTCCCCCAGCCCCTATTTTTTCTCTTTTTAAAGAAAGCAGAATTTTATTCTGACTTAGCCTACTGTACAACCTGGGACTATATGTGTATATATATATATATGTGTG
Source organism: Haliaeetus leucocephalus (assembly GCF_000737465.1). Lineage (NCBI taxonomy): Eukaryota > Metazoa > Chordata > Aves > Accipitriformes > Accipitridae > Haliaeetus > Haliaeetus leucocephalus. The sequence goes on from NW_010972677.1 coordinate 79,430, forward strand.
TATATATATATGTGTCATAGTTTAACCCCAGCCAGCAACTAAGCACCATGCAGCTGCTCACTCACTGCCCCCCCCCCCCCCGGGGGGGGGGGGGGAACTTTGGGAA
>NW_010972677.1:79545-144607 GCF_000737465.1 Haliaeetus leucocephalus
TAAACACCGGCCCCCCCCCCCCCAGTGGGATGGGGGAGAACATTGGGAAAAAAAGTAAAACTCCTGGGTTGAGATAAGAATGGTTTAATAGAACAGAAAAGAAGAAACTAATAATGATAATGATTGCACTAATAAAATGGCAACAGTAGTAATAAAAGGATTGGAATGTACAAATGATGCACAGGGCAATTGCTCACCACCCACCAACGGACACCCAGCCAGTCCCCGAGTGGCAATTCCCTGCCCCCACTCCCCAGTTCCTAAACTAGATGGGATGTCCCATGGTATGGAATACCCCGTTGGCCAGTTTGGGTCAGGTGCCCTGGCTGTGTCCTGTGCCAACTTCTTGTGCCCCTCCAGCTTTCTCGTTGGCTGGGCATGAGAAGCTGAAAAATCCTCGACTTTAGACTAAACACTACTTAGCAACAACTGAAAACATCAGTGTTATCAACATTCTTCTCATACCTAACTCAAAACATCGCACTGTACCAGCTACTAGGAAGACAATCAACTCTATCCCACCTGAAACCAGGACAATATATAAAAGCCCATTGCAGTAATTCAAGTCAATCAGAAACCATCTATTGAATTAAGTGGGACCAGGACCAGGCTTTAATAGAATTTTCTGCAGAGGTGCAAAGAGCACAGTCCAGACAGCGGCCGAAGGAGTTCATTGTTATGGGAAGTGCTGTTAGAATAGAAAGACATACAAGTCCTTAATGACTATGCAACAAATACACACCCCAAGGCACTGCTCACCTTTTCTGGTGGCAATAAGTTGTCAGCAATATATTGTGCTGATGAGAGAAATGCATCAACAAGGTTAGGAAAATGGGTATGATCTCATCAGCTACCAGACAGCTACAAGCCTTTACCCCAAGATTTTATTCTCTAATGTGTTAGGTTGTAAGAAATACTAGTAAGCTACAATGTACACTTCTCTGCTTGAAAGATAGGTGATCTGAGAAATGGTGATACAGCTGATCTAACTCCATTTGGCTTACCAGAACTGATCCTGTTGGTGCTTTTGGCAGCATGATGATAACATATGCAGAAATAGGACTGTGTCTCCATTTGGGAATGGAGGGACAAGAGAATAAGAGAATAATAATATTATTAATGACAATAATGTAGAATCTCATGAAATAAAGCCTGGCACACAATCCCCTCTGGGGACAAGCTTTTTTTCCTCTTAGCTTACCATAACTCTGTTGAATATAAACTGCATGACTTGATCACTTTCTCTGTTACAATACAACTGAAGGAGCTGTGAACAGCATTTGTAGTCTTCACAAGAATGCAAATATAATAGCACATTTTTTGCCAAAAATGACCCAATAGTTAATTTTATGGAATACATATTGAATCATAATTTGTTTCTGCATCATGAAGTAGCTTGCAGAAGAGCATGCTCAGAGAGAGAGCAAGCTTCTGAGGTGATGTTTCATGACTATTGTGTTACTAAATCAATTTTTAAAGATTCATAGAATATACTGGTTTGGAAGGGACCCACAGGGATCATGAAGTCCAACTCCTGACTCCACACAATGCAACCTAAAAGTTAAACCATATATCAAAAAGCATTGTTCGACTGCTTCGTGAATACCAACAGGCTTGGGGCCATGACCGTTTCCAGTGCTAGACTGACCTCTCAGCGAAGAACATTTTCCTAATATCCAATGTGAACTTCCTCTGATGCAGCTTTAAGCTATTCCCTCAAGCCCTATCACTGGACACGAGAGAGGAGAAATCAGCATCTCCCTCTCTCCTTCCCCTCATGACAAAGGTGTAGACAGCAATGAGGTAATCCTGCAGTCTACTCTTCTCTAAGCTGAACAAACCTACCATCCTCAGCTGCTTTTCATAAGTCATGGCCTCTAGTCCTTTCACCATCTTTGTTGCCGTCCTTTGGACACATTCTAATGTTTTTATATCCTTCTTATGTTGGACCCCAAAACTGCACAGAGTACTCAAGGTGAGGCTGCACCAGTGCTGAGTATATTGGGACAATCACTTCTTTTGACCAGTTAGCTATACTGTGCTTAAAGCACCCCAGGATACAGTTGGCCTTTTTGACTGCCAGGGCACATTGTTGACTCACATAGAGATAACCATCAACCAAAACCCCCAGATCCCTTTCTGCAGGGCTGCACTCCAGCCTCTTGTCCTCCAGTCTATACATACATTCAGGACTACACTCTCCCAGGTGCAGAATCCAACATTTGTTCTTGTTAAATTTCATACAGCTAGTGATTGCCCAGTGCTCTAATCTATTGATCTCTCTCTCTGTAAGGCCTCTCTACCCTTGAGGCAATCAATGTCTCCTCCTAATTTGGTACTGCTGGCAAACTTATTTAGTGTGCACTCAAATTCTATGTCCAGGTAACTGATAAAAACATAGAAGCCCTCCACTGAGCCCTGGGGAACACTACTAGTGACTGGCCACCAGCCACATATTACCCCATTTACTACAACTCTTTGAACCCAACCCTTCAGCCAATTGTTCACCAATTGTATTGTGTACATGTCCAGGTGTATGCTGGACAATTTTTCCAGAAGGATACTGTGAGAGACAGTATCAACAGCTTTGCTAAAATAAAAGTAAGCCACATCCACTGCCTTCCCTTTGTCCACTAGACAGTAACTTTGTCATCAAAGGATATTGAGTTAGCAAGAAATGACTTTCCCTTCATGAACCCATGTTGGCTTTGACTGATGACTGCATTGTCTTTCAAGTGTTTTTCAATAACTCCCAGTTAATCTTCTCTGTAATATTACCAGGCATCAAAGTGAGACTGACTCCAATTGAGCTTTGGCCCTACAAATTTTCTTGCTACAGTGGCAAACAGCACCTCTGTAGTCCTGTGTAGCCTGACCTTGCTTCCAAAGTCCATACACTTTCTTTTTCCTCCTAAATGCCATAGGAATTCCTGGTCCATAGAAAATATCTGTTTGGACCATGTAATCTGTTTCTTTTAGCTGCTCTTCAAGGTTCAGAATTTGATTGGAAATTGCACTTTTAATTCATTAACATAGTTTCTAGTGTTGTCAAGGGCTGGGAATTTTCTTGAGGTTATCTAAGTTTCAGGTATGGAATATTTTGGTTCTAGTAGCATAGTACAGAATAAATTTCTGTAGTACTGGGCACCATTTTATGCTGTGGAAGGAACCATTATGTGGCCACATAATGTGAACCTTTCCAGCTAAAAGTAAGGCTATAATTAAATCTACTTAGCATCATTATTTGTTCCCCTTTTTGCCTCTTTCCTACTTCAGCTTGAGTCCAATTACTGCTTCATGCTTTCATAAGAGTTTTAAATGTAAGAATAATTATTGTGATATTACTGTCCTATCTGAGAATGTTTTATTAATGATTGCTTATAAATGACAGAGGAAAACTGGGACAGGAACTCAAAGTCAGTCTCCATAAACTGCAAATATGTCACTGTGTGTTTAGTAGCAGACCGTGTACAGTCAGTAATTGGCAGGTATATTCAGCTGGATTCATTTATTAATGAATTGACAGTTGTATACACTGTCTTCCAAACAAACAAGAAGGAAAATGTTTTTTTCAAAACCAATACATGAAATCATCATGAAGTTATCACTGCTGGTTTGGAAACTTGAAAAGATAATTAAATACAGAATTTAAACAAAACCCCCTTGCTTGCATTGCTGTGTTTCAATGGCCCTTTAAATAAAAAAAAAAATCCTAACCTTCCACCAGTCTCATAGGCAGGTTGTTGACTTCTGAGAGCGAAATTAATTTTACTTTTTAAAGGAGAATAAAGATTTTGATTCTGTATTAAATTATCACCACAGAATTAAGTCTAACTCTGTGAAAATTGGGCTCTAGTATATCAGTCTAGCTCAGAATTCTTAATGATATGATAGTATTTGTTCTTGGTCATTTTAGAAGTTATGAAGCCATGTAAGAATTCAAGATCTCTACTAAATCAACAAAATCGAAAACTGACAAAAGTTGCAATCCTAACAAAGCAAAAATACCTCATTAAAATCTTTGTTGCTTCTTTCCAGCTTGGCATGCTTTTTAAAAATAGGTTAATGAGATATTTCTTCAAATGCCTGTCTGTGCCTGGGAAGAAGGATGTCAAATTAGTTCATTTGGTAAAATCTGCGTAATTTAAAATGCTGATAAAATGAGATGGCATTTTCTGCATTAATGAGCATTTGAAACTTCAGTATGTTTTTATGTTTAAAAGTTGTGAAGACACTTCAAATTCTCTTCCCTGACACAGAAGATGGCTCTTTAAAACATGTTTTTGATGTGAAACCTTATCTGTCTAGCCTGAACACACTTCCCTTGCTAAAGGAAATTAACAGTAACAAAGCAGCCAAGAGTCTTGCTACGACCGTGCAGGTTCATTAGTAAAGGAGATACAGAATAAGTGCTAGTGTCCTGGCAGAAACATTCAGGCCAGGTCTGCCAATCTGGCAGCTGGATACCTTGGTACAACTGGCCTGGAGACCCTAATTTTCACCTATCAGAGGACTGGTAGAATTCCCATTTCATATGACTGAGAAATAACACCAGGCAGGAATAGTTCATATTTACATGTATTTACAAAGTGGTGAACTCTGCAGCTAGCATCCAGTTCCAGAAATTGGGTTTGATAATCAGGAAATCCAGTGGGAGCTGAGGGAGGAATGGTGGTTTCCCTTTCAGCATACCAGCAAATCCTCTAAGTGTCCTTCTGTTGCTTCAGGTGAGCTCAGCTGTACTGGGAGCTAAGATTAGTGAACACAGCTGCTGTGGATCTAACTAGCAGTTTCCCTAGTTTTCCTTCCCAGAAACACAAAAGTTTGCTTGAGTAGAGTAATCACAGAATAACAAAGTGGTTGCCCAGGACTATGTCTAGATGTTTTTTTAGTATCTCCAAGGATGGAGACTCCACCACCTCTCTGGGCAACTTTTGCCAGTGCTCGGTCACCCTCACAGTAAAAAAGTGTTTCCTGATGTTCAGAGGGAACCTCCTGTGTTTCAGTCTGTGCCCACTGCCTCTGGTCCTGTCACTGGGCACCACTGACAAAAACCTGGCTCCTCTTTGCACCCTCCCTGCAGGTATTTATATACATTGATGAGATCTCCCTGAGCTTTCTATCCTCCAGGCTGAACAGTCCCAGCTCTCTCAGCCTTTCCCCCTAGGAGAGATGCTCCAGTGCCTTCATCATCTTGGTGGCCCTTTGCTGGACTCTCTCCAGTATGTCCATGTCTCTGTTGTACTGGGGAGCCCAGAACTGGACACAGTACTCCAGTTACAGCCTCACCAGTGCTGAGCAGAGGAGAGGCATGACCTCCCCTGACGTCCTGGCAACACTCCCCCTAATGCAGCCTAGGACACCATTAGTCCCCTTTGCAGCAAGAGCATGTTGCTGGCTCATGTTCAACTTGGTGTGCACTGGGACCACCAGATCCTTTTCTGCCAAGCTGCTTTCCAGCTAGGCAGCCCCCCAGCCTGTGCTGGTGCCTGGGGTTGTTCCTAACCAGGTGCAGGACTTTGCACTTCTCCTTGTTGAATTTCATGAGGTTCCTGTTGGCCGATTTCTCCAGCCTGTGCAGGTCCCTCTGGACAGCAGCAGGACCCTCTGGTGTATCAGCCCCTCCTCCCAGTTTGGTGTCATCAGCAAACTTGCTGAGGGTGCACTCTGCCCTGTCATCCAGATCATTAATGAAGATGTTAAAGAGCACTGGACCCAGTATTGACCCGTGGGCTACACTGCTAGTTACTGGCCTCCAACTAGACTTTGTTCCGCTGACGACTACTCCCTGGGTGTGGCTGTTCAGTCAGTTTTCAATCCACTTCACTGCATGTTCATTCAGCCCATACTTTATCAGCTTCTCTGTGAGGACTTTATAGGAAATGTTGTTGAAAGCCTTCCTGAAATCTAGGTAGACAACATTCCCAGCTCTCCCCTCATCTACCAAGCCAGTCATTTAATCACAGAAGTTTCTTAAGTTGGTCAAGCATGAATTCCCCTTGGTGAATCCATGCTGACTACTGCTGATGACTTTCTTGTCCTTCATGTCCCTGGAAGGAGTTTTGAGGATTAGCTGCTCCATCACCTTCCCAGGGTTTACACATGCAAAGTGAAGCAATGACCGGTTCATCAAACCCTGCTCTAGCACTGTGTGCCTGCCTGCCACAAGCACTTACTCTGCTATGTTTAAGAAGCCTTCCCTTCCTTCCTTCCTTCCTTCCTTCCTTCCGTGAAGAAGAGCCTTGGGGACTGGACACACTTGACCAACACTCAGTGCCCCTGGAGCAAGTGGTGGTATAAGATAGGGATGAAACATGCCCACTCTGAACTCTATTTGTCCATACCTGTTCAAAACTGAATTGTAATTTTGAGCTGGATAAATGAATAGCATAAAGATTAAATAGAAGCCACCACAAAGCATAACCTGTGCTTTCCAGAAAATGCTTTGAAAGGAATAACATCAGGACTATGCTGGGCGAGGGCCACTCACAGCCTCTGTACCTTGTACTAATCATGCTGTAACAAGTACTATTTACCTTCTGCTGTAGCCCTATTTGTAGTTAGGATATGAAATGCTGTATAATAATACATTTATTTCTTCTATTCATATCCCCTCAGTGCTCCTGCAAAAATGCTGGCTTGCATCATTGCTGGTTGCAGAGCCCTGCCTGTTTAAAAACAGTAAGGCCAAAGTCAGGGTACCTGCTCTTGTCAAGGGAAGACAGCCAAGGCATGAGTCCAAAGTCTTTGCTGGTTGCGAAGTCAATTATAATGCTCTTCCCATTGCTACAGCAGTCATGAACCGCAGCTTTCCTTTCTTACGCAAAGTTGTTATTATGCTGGCAATAATTTCCCCTCTTGTTTCTTTGTCTGGACATTATTTCCAGCAAAGCAAATTCTCCCTGTTATTTTCAGATGATTATTCCTAAAGTCTTGTTAATTACAACAAGCAATAGCATCTCTTCACTTAGTGACACTATTTTCTGTATCAGGTGTTGGCTGAATATAGAGGTACAGTCTGGGATCTGCATCATGATTTATTAACCTGCGTTGCAACTGAGACAGAGATAGCATCCTAGCTCCTCAACACAATGTTCCTCAAGTGACAAGAAATGACAGAGACTTTAAAGCTTTGCTGCTGAAATAGAGTCCCTGGTGTGTTGCCTCCTTCTTATCTTTTGCATGGAGCACCACAAAAACCTTCCAGGTTTTCTGTTCATCTGTACAGTGATTACATTTTTAATCATAAATAAGTAAGTAAAATGTGTTCAGCACCAAAGAATTTTCCTTTAATTCAGTCCATAATTTGTGAAGTGCATGAAACAGATTGTGTGACTGTCAATATTAGTAATATTTGAGCAAGACAAATTATATCCAATTACTTATCCGTACTATATTATCTATTTTTCTCAAAAGCCCAAAGGTTACAGATTTCTTCGCACTTCTTGCTTACAGGAATAGGGATGTTTTGTGAGCTGCTTTGGGACACTATTATTAATGTTTTTATCTCTGCACACAGCAGACATATAGAACAAATATATTAAAGATTAGAATGTTACATGGTGTGGATCTGATGCCTGACTTATGCAGATAAGTGATCCAGCATAAGAATGCATGTTGTCTCCATTTCTACAGATGGGAGAACACAGATTTATAAATGAAAAAACCTGTTTGTATAATTTTAGCTTTAAAAGCATCTTTTTTTAAGCTATTTTTGGGGAGCTTTTTCCATTAAGTTTTGGTAGAATTCCAGTAGCTATTGTGCAAAAGTTCTGCTCTGGTTCTTGTTTGATTTAAGCACATGAACATATTGATGAGAATGGACTGCTTGCTAAAAATTAACTGCTTACCTCGCTCAGACTATATGTTGTATTTCATGAAGCCTAATTTTTCATAGCCCATTCTGGGATTTCCCAAACCATTCTGTATGCAGGTGATATTCCTTAAGAGCAAACAGAAAATTCTTACCGTTTCTGAAAAACAAGCAGTGAGATTCTCTTGGACCTGCTAGAGAACAAGTATAGAGGTTTAGAATGGTTATTGTGTCCACAAATTCCTCTCTGCTGAATAGTAAGTCCTACAGAATTTAATAGAATTTTATTGCAGTTATCTACCACAAAGAAGGATCTACTTTAGTAATTCTGCAAATTTTCTAAAACAAATTTGTAAAGAATCCTTTTGGTTTCATCTGATAATGGTCTTGTAATAAGTACAAAAGTTAAAGCTTTCAGTATGAAAGGCTGAGTTGGTTTATGCAATAAATTTTTCCAAGCAGCTGCATGTGTCATTTCTACATAATGTTGGTACTCCACTGCCTCTGGTGGGCTGTGTGTTCCATTCTTCTGTTATGAAGAGCCCAACCTTTTGTGGTTGAGCAGATCTTTGCTTTGTTCCTTGCTTTCCCATACCCACTCTACCCCTCCCCAAACTGTTGAGGAGATGTGGACCCTCTGTGACTGCCTTTCATAGCCATAGCAGCTGTGAGAGAAGCAACTATGGGAGGAACCATACTGGGTTTTGGGGTTGGGGTCAGGGAGTGAAGGTTTGCTGAATGTTGAGGCTGGGATGGCAGAGTAAGTATAGTGACTGAATACACTGATTTGCTATGGGACTGGCATAATCCGCTGGATTCAGGAGTGACAGACAGATATTGGTGAAGTGGCATCAACTGCCACTCCCCCAGCCTTCCTTTCATGCAAACACTCTCCAAACTGCTTTATAGTCTATACATTCCGATTTGTTTGGGTTTTCATTAAGGACAGGAGATTAAAGAAACCCTCAGTGGGGTAGCTGTTACTGTTGGAGGTGCCTGCATTAAGAGTATCTTTGGGATAGTATGTGCTCCGCAGTGATGTCCTGGAAGTGCCTGGTCTGTACAGCAGTACTCAGAATAATGGCCAGACAGTCACAGTGACCTGTGCTCTCATGCTGCTGTGGGCAGCAAATGCCAATTGACTGCATCATTGGACAAGGGAAGAGCTATGGATGTCATCTACCTGAACTTCTGTAAGACCATTGACATGGTCCCCCACAACGTTCTTACCCCTAACTTGGAGAGATACGAGTTTGATGGAGAAGGAACTGGCTGATGGTTGCATCTGAAGAGTTACAGGCAATGGCTCAATGGCAAAGTGGAAACCAGTAATGAATGGTGTCCCTCAAGGATCCATACTGGGACGAATACTATTTAGTATCTTAATCAGTGATGCATACAATGGGATTAAATCCATCCTCAGCAAGTTTGCAGGTGACTTGTAGCTGAGTGTTGTAGTCGATTTACTAGAGGGAAGGAATGCCATCTGTGCTGGTTTTGGCTGGGTTAGAGTTAATTTTCTTCATAGTAGTTAGTATGGGGCTACGTTTTGGGTTTGTGCCGAGAACAGTGTTGATAACCCAGGGCTGTTGTCGTTACTGCTGAGCAGTGCTCACACAGAGTCCAGGCCTTTTCTGCTTCTCAGCCCACCCCACCAGCGAGCAGGCTGGGGGTGCACAAGAAGTTGGGAGGGGACACGGCTGGGACAGCTGACGCCAACTGACCAAGGGGATATCCTGTACCATATGACACCATGCTCAGCAAGTAAAGCTGGGGGAAGAAGAAAGGGAGGGACGTTCGGAGTGATGGTGTTTGTCTTCCCAAGTAACCGTTACGCGTGATGGAGCCCTGCTTTCCTGGAGATGGCTGAACACCTGCCTGCCCATGGGAAGTGGTGAATGAATTCCTTGTCATGCTTTGCTTGCAGGTGCAGCTTTTGCTTTACCTATTAAACTGTCTTTATGTCAGCCCATGAGTTTTCTCACTTTCATCCTTCTGATTCTCTCCCCCATACCACTGGGAGGGAGGTGAGTGAGCGGCTGCGTGGTGCTTAGTTGCCAGCTGGGGTTAAACCATGACACCACCCGGATGGGCCTTGGTAGGCTTGAGGAGTCAGCCCATGTGAACTTCCCAAAGTCCAACAAGGCCAAGTGCAAAAAACCCAAAGCTGTATACCAGCACCCTTGATTTTGTTGGACAAGAGGCCCCAAAGCAGTTTTCAATGGCCCACTAAGTACCCATCTACAACTTTAAGCACCAGATTTTCCAAAAAGTCAGGCCCTAGAGTTCGTACCACTTTCCATTTAAATCGGAATAAGCCTACTTAGAAAAAACAGGCAAAAGTCTCCAACAAGGCACTATTTTTAGGTAGGCTTCATTTTGCCAGATTTGAACTTCAGTACATGGTCACCATTTTACTGAAACAATACGTCAGAGGTGACACCCATGCAGACTTCAGGATTTGCTTTTCTTCTCAGTTATGACAGTATTAATCACAAGTACCTCCACTGACCTCATTGGAATTCCAAGAGTAAAGAACTGGAGAATGAGCTCTTGGCACCTGCTCACAATAGCCTTTATTAGGTTCTGTGTGTGTGTAAAAGAGACCAAATTGTTCACACACATACGCGCACACACATGCACGCACGCACAGTCGTTCCTCATTTTGCAAAAAGAAAATAATTTTCTTAAGCTTAAATATCAAATTATTGAGGGAATAAAGTGGGTGATCAGCTAACTAGAAGACACATAGACGTACTAAATTTTGTCAAAACCGATATAAAGTTACTGACTTAAATTTAAAGAAAACTGTATACTCAAAGCAAAACTGAAGAGATCCAGCTGCTACTAAATTAATATTAGTTTAGTAATAGGCGTGGACTAGCTGCTCTAACTAAAAGATTTCCTTTCTAAGGCCAAAACATGGGGTATGGAAGAGAGCAATCTAATTGTCTGAGCTGGCATGAGATGACCAGAAGGGATTCCCTTTTGCAGAGGAACTTTAAGGAGACGTATCTTCTATCAGTGACACAGACAGTGGAATCGAGTGCACACTCAGCAAGTTTGCGGATGACACCAAGCTGAGTGGTGCAGTTGACATCCCTGAGGGATGGGATGCCATCGAGAGGGACCTGGACAAACTCAAGAAGTGGTCCCATGTGAACCGCATTAGGTTCAACAAGGCCAAGTGCAAGGTCCTGCACCTGGGTTGGGGCAACCCCTGCTATCAATACAGGCTGGGGGATGAAGGGATTCAGAGCAGCCCTGTGGAGAAGGACTTGGGGATACTGGTGGATGAAAAGCTGGACATGAGCCAGCAATGTGCGCTCACAGCCCAGAAAGCCAATTGTATCCTGGGCTGCATCAAAAGAACCAAGGCCAGCAGGTCAAGGGAGGTGATTCTCCCCCGCTATTCCGCTCTGGTGAGACCCCACCTGGAATACTGTGTTCAGCTCTGGGGTCCTCAGTACAAGAAAGACATGGACCTGTTGGCTGATCAGAGGGATGGAGCACCTCTCCTATCAGGAAAGGCTGAGAGAGTTGGGGTTGTTCAGCTCGGGGAAGAGCAGGCTCTGGGGAGACCTTACTGCAGCCTTTCAACACTTACAGGGGGCTTATAAGAAAGATGGGGTCAGACTTTTTAGTAGGGACTGCTGCGATAGGACAAGGGGTGATGGTTTTAAACTGAAAGAGGGTAGAGTCAGACTAGATATACGGAAGGAATTTTTTACGGCGAGGGTGGTGAAACACTGGAACAGGTTGTCCAGAGAGGTGGTAGGTGCCCCATCCCTGGAAACCTTCAAGGTCGTGTTGGTAGGGGTTCTGAGCAACCTGATCTGGTTGAAGATGTCCCTGCTCATTGCTGGGGGCTTGAACTAGGTGATCTTCAAAGGTCCTTTCCAACCCAAACTATTCTGTGATTTGATGATGCTATATTTAACATATATGCCATTTAGGAATGGTGTGAGGGAGAAGAATATGCATATGCAGCATTCTTCATCTCTGTTACTAGCATGTCTATAACTGAAAATATGTTGCCTCCCAATGTAAATATAGGGTAATGCCATGCAAGGTCATGGTGTTACTCTGCATTTACACCACTGCACAGAGAGCAGGATTCAGCTCCTTGTACTTAATCATCCCAATAATAATGCTTTATATTATAAATTCTATCACAGTTTGCACGGAGACAGATCATCAGCGATGGATGCCTTTGGATATTAGATGAGGGATGGATATTTATCATACCAAAATCTGGACATTGTTATATTAAAAAGGTGGCAGTAAAGCATTGCACAGTTTATAATCCTAATTAAATTGTTGTATTTTTAGTATGGAAACCTTGAAAACTACAAGCCTTGGTGATCTATGATGAATGATGCAGTCATTTTTGTACTGTAGAGTTAATGTCTTTTCTTGCTGTGCAGTGCTAATTTAAGGAAGGTTCACACCAGACAGCCTAAGATTCTACTTCCTTTCCTTTCTAGTATAGAAATACAATACCAATAAGACAGTTTTGCCAAGTACTTTAACCTTTTTTTGTAACACAGTGACAGTATTTATTGTGAATTATTGTGGGTCAAGTTTTTCTGTCTTTCAGGTGGAAGAAAAACAAGTTTTCAAGATAAAGAATATTTATGAATTATTGAGTTTTCTCAACCATTTGACTCTGTCTGTCTGTAAGTGAAAAAATCTTGCACTTGAAAATCAGCAAAGGCAGTGAATGGTTATTGTTACTTGAGACCATGTATCAGACTGAAAGAAAGACTTGAGTCACCTATATAGGATACAGGGATGCACAAGACTTCCGATAAGTAGCCACCAACTACTGGAAAGGCCCAAGCATATTACTGCACCTTCCCGTGATAAGAAATCTCCCAGGCATCTGCTACTTTGTGATGTGCTTTTTGCCAGCACATCTGTCTGAGCATATTGGTGCCTAGCTCCAACATAAATCCTGCAGTGGTCCGGATATGGGATGGGGAAGTCCTTAGATTTTCTGAGCCTTGCTATCTTGTGGTCATGCTTACAATATGAGTCACAGACAGAGACAGTGCTGAATTCACAGTGGGCTGACCAAGTGGTTTAACCCCAGCTGGCAACTAAGCACCACGCAGCCGCTCACTCACCTCCCTCCCAGTGGTATGGGGGAGAGAATCAGAAGGATGAAAGTGAGAAAACTCATGGGCTGACATAAAGACAGTTTAATAGGTAAAGCAAAAGCTGCACCTGCAAGCAAAGCATGACAAGGAATTCATTCACCACTTCCCATGGGCAGGCAGGTGTTCAGCCATCTCCAGGAAAGCAGGGCTCCATCACGCGTAATGGTTACTTGGGAAGACAAACACCATCACTCCAAACGTCCCTCCCTTTCTTCTTCCCCCAGCTCTATTTGCTGAGCATGACGCCATATGCTGTGGAATATCCCTGTGGTCAGTTGGGGTCAGCTGTCCCGGCCGTGTCCCCTCCCAACCTCTTGTGCACCCCCAGCCTGCTCGCTGGTGGGGTGGGCTGAGAAGCAGAAAAGGCCTGGACTCTGTGTGAGCACTGCTCAGCAGTAACAACAGCCCTGGGTTATCAACGCTGTTCTCAGCACAAACCCAAAACGTAGCCCCATACTAACTACTATGAAGAAAATTAACTCTAACCCAGCCAAAACCAACACAGGTCGTACCTGCTTTCATTAAAAAATGCACAAGTGAAAAGCACCCAATTGCAGAGGAATATATTCATTGACTTCAGGACCAGGAGGAAAATGAACAGGAACTGGAAACTAGGTCAGATGAGTAAGTATGAGGATGGAAATACAGCATAAGATTAAGAAAAACAAAATTCAAAACAGCCACTAAACTACCAGGGTGCCATGGAGTAATTTTAGTATTGTATTAGCAGTAAAGAGAAGAACAAGGGAAGAATTGGCTGACTGTTAAAAAGAGAAGAAAAATTATTGGCTCATGAAGTTGAGAAGGCCAAAGTTAGTATCTTCTGATAGTGATCTTTACCAAAGACATCAACCACAATCCAAAAGCTAGCATAATCTTCAAGGGATAACACCTCAGTGTGTAACAGGAAAAGAATGGATTAGTGTTTAGGTGAGTAAGGTGTTCTCAAATCAGCTTGATATGAAACTACAGAACTTTGTCCTCCTTGAATAAGTGCCTACAGCAGTCTCAAAGCAAGCAGTAATTATCTTTGAGGACCGGTGAAGGTTTAGTGAGATAATGGAAGAATGAACAAGAACAAATGCATTATCTATCTATCTTTAAAAATGAAAATAAAGGAAGAACTGAATATCAACTGCCATTATCTTCAGTTCCCAGGGAAAAAGTCTGTAGAAAATGACCAAAGAAAATATCTGAATCTGGAAGAAACCAAGGAAAACAGCCAACATGAGTTTGCTAAGAATGAATGCAAAAAGCTTTTCAGTACGGGAAAAGCAGTAGGTGTCATATTGGTTACCATATAGTGGTATTTTGGTACTGTCATCTGATACCCTTACAAGAATGTAGGCATAGTCCACATCAAGCTTTTTAATCTCTATGTTCCTATGTTTGCAAAATTATCCTTTGACTCTTACTGTAGCATTCACTGTCAAAGTGGAGAGAGATCAGGGATACAGTGCAGGGACTCAGCTCTGAGCACAGCACTATTCAATCCCCTCAGGGAGCTGGGTGGTGGGCTAGAACGAAAGAGCTGTATCTGAACTCCTGCCAGTCCCGTATCCTTCTACAATAGTAGCCGCTGAACAGATGGCCAGGAAAAGTAGTAATAGGACAAATATACTTTGTACTTTTCGCAGGTACTGTCCCGAGCCTCCTACTTTTTTAATCTGAGGGGAACTTCATGAATCTGATGTCGTTTGTCTATCTAGAAGTCTTTAAAAGATCTTTCTTTGAAGTGCTTGCTCACTCTTGCATTGAACCCCAATACATGTTTTCCATGTTAGCATACATTTGTAGGGACTTCCAGGGTGCTACTATCTCTAGCAGCAAGAGCAACCTCTTTTTGTTTGTTTTGAATCCTGTTCCTCCTTCCTTCACTTGATGGTCTTGCATTCTGCACTGGAAGAATAGCAAATAGGTACTTTTAAGGAGGCAGTTACATACTTTTGATAATCCTTATTTAGAAGCACATGGAGGTGAAATAAATATTAAGCTTCTACTGAAGCCACATTTACTTACACAGCTCTAAGATATGGGAATAAAGACATTCTACATAATAGTTTCCTTGCAGCAGGCTAAGCTACTCCATGGATTGTCTCCTGTAATTATGAGAGCATGAGCGTTCATCCACCCCTTTCTAAGAGAGGGAGTTTTTACAAGGGTTAAGATCATGTACTATACTGTGGTCATATTAACAATAGATAAGTTATGCTAGCTTTTTCATCAGCTTGTGGATTGTTGACAGGGCACCTTGAGGGAAAGAAGGATCATTATGTTTTAGTTCAGTGTCTTCATGCACAAATGGCATTAAAGCAAAGAAGATAACTTCCCTGTGAAAAAAGTTCTACACAGCCAGGAAAATCCCTTTCAGACATCTATCAGGTTCATTGTCTGACTTGTTTTAATTTTCTGGAAAGTGGTAGATAAGTGTGAAATTTAGTTTCAACAATGAGAAGCTTTAATTATCAGTAAACCAAGAGTGTACATGTTCAAAAACAGGCTAATTGGGTAAATCAGCCTGAGAATGGCAACCGTGCAGAAAAGCAATAAATAAAATTTAAATACAATTTAACAAAAGAACAAGCAATTGTACAGATCACAGCAATTAATACATGATCTGTGACACTGAAAATACATGAAGTGGTAGTTTGTTTGGTTTTTTAGGGTTTTTTTGTCATTGTTGTTTTGATTTGTTTTTTTTAGGAATGTAATTTAAATACTCATGTAAGATATTTACTGAAATTCTCATGGCTACTGACAATATCAGTGCACTTATCTTGACAGTCATTAACTTAGATACTTTGGGTTACTAAAAAACCCCAGAGAATCATACATACAAGACTTATGAATCCTAGGAGATATGAAGCCTTTAACAGCATTTTTTTTCCTGCAGGTTTCTTAATACAAGAGACAAATAATTCTACAATAGGAGCTCTTAAAAAGTTCAGAAGGGTGGACTGTTGCCCATTGCAAGCAGCTTTTGGTAAACACTGCTCTGCTGCCCTGCATTTCCCCTGTGGCCACTTTTCTGATGATTTTACTATAGGGAGCCTGTCAAATACAATATATGCTGTCTCATTCTCTTACATTTATCTTGATAGTGGCTAGGGTAACAATCTCTTCTAATTGCTGTTTTGCAATTCTCATTATCTTATTATCCCATAAATGATTATGTGATGAATTATCTGTGATTTGCTTAATACAATTTGGGGGACTTTGGTAATGAAAAGCATCACCCGCTTCGAGAAAGAAAGAAGGTCACTAAGCACATCTTCATATGTTCTGGAATGGCTAACTTTGCAAAAAAATCCACACACTGGGAAATTTTTTCACTGAGTGTCCCTACAGATTTATCTATATTACCAGGTCACCACAGGCCCCTAACAGGTTTATAAGCTGACTGGCTCTTAGTGATGCAGATGGAAACAAGCTATACTTAATATGACTCTCTGTCATGTTTATCACATCTTTTAGTATTGTCTCTAGAAGGAAGATCAAAGAAGTAAACTCAGTTTTAGCTTTGACTTTATACTTTTTTTTGACACCAGACCTTCTGACTGATCAAAATCAAGTACACTACTGTGAACTTGTTGCAGTGACAGCTGGACACCTTAGCACGAACTATAGGAGAAGACAGCTCCATAGTCCTTCACTTACAGTTGTTGCTGCAGGTCCTGAACATTTAGGGAATGAAGATCAAACTGTCTCAGAATAACATCAAGTCTTTAAAAAACTATTAGAGACAGCATTTTCAGGGCTTTCTACATAATCATGGCATAAACTCTGTGTGTGTATTGCAGTTTGGTTTAGCAGTTGAATAGTTTAATTTATATTCTTAGTGATGAAGAAAGACTTTCATGCCTACACCGAAGGGGATGCCATGATCTGTATGGGGTGCTTCAACTGGAGGTTGAGAAGAGAGACCACACTGAGGAAACTCTTCCATACATATAACTTCTAACCAGTATTATAACAGATTAGAGCTAAGTTTCTTTTCTGAATCAAGAGCTAATCCCTTAATTAGTCTGCACTCTTTCTTTTCTGTTTGGAAATTATGTGTGAAATCCTTCTTCCTTATCTTCTAACAGAAATTTGTTAGAAGCAATAAAAGCAGTTAGACATCAGGCAAGCTAGTGTTTCTAGGGCAAGAGGTGATAGCTCTTAGATGAACCGATATAGCTAGAAAAAAAGATAACCTTTTAGGCACATAATCCCTAGAAACATGCACACACACAGAGAGAAATAAAAGATAGAGAATATATACATGCACACACACATACAGACATACACACAGACTTAAAAAAAACATTCAGAAATACCTATCTGCCAAGCTAGCTATAGGTTGAGTTTAGTTTGTATTAAAAAACTAGAAAATTTGGAGAAAAGATGTCTGTAGAGGTGACTTATTAGAGGTGTTAGCGTCAGGACAGCCAAGGAGGTCATTTAGCTCCTAAAGCTGAGACATGGATAAGTAATTGTTGCTTGTTGAATACAAGAAGTTAACCATACGTGGTATCTGAGAAAGATTATGATGACCCATAAAACCAATGCTTGACCGTTATGAAGACCCATAAAAACAATGTTGAATCTGCAATTTTTAGTGTGTAGTCAGTCTACTAATTTTAGAAATAGAAATAGAATAATTCCAGTTGGAAGGGACCTGCAACAATTATGTAGTCCAACTGCCTGACCACTTCAGGGCTGACCAAAAGTTAAAGCATTGTCCAAATGCCTCTTGAACACTGACAGGCTTGGGGCATCGACCACCTCTCTAGGAAGCCTCTTCCAGTGTTTGACCACCCTCTCAGTAAGGAAATGCTTCCTAATGTCCAGTCTGAACCTCCCCTGGCACAGCTTTGAGCCATTCCCAGGCGTCCTGTCATTGGATCCCAGGGAGAAGAGCTCAGCACCTCCCTTTCCACTTCCCCTCCTCGGGAAGCTGTAGAGAGCAATGGGATCATGCCTCAGCCTCCTTTTCTCCAAACTAGACAAAATCAAAAGTCCTCAGCCGCTCCTCACAGGACATGCCTTCCAGTCCTTTCACCAGTTTTGTTGCCCTCCTCTGGATGCATTCAAGGACCTTCACACCCTTCTTAAATTGCAGGGCCCCAAACTGCACACAGTATTCAAGGTGAGGCCGCACCATCACTGAATACAGTGGGGTAATCACCTCCTTTGCCCAGCTGGTTATCCTGTGTTTGATGCACCCCGGGACGTGGTTTGCCCTCTTGGCTGCCAGGGCACACTGCTGACTCATGCTGCCCCTGCTGTCAACCAGCCCCCCAGATCCCTTTCTGCAGGGCTGCTCCACAGCCACTCCTCTCCCAAGTTATACTTGTGCCTGGCATTACTTCATCCCAGGTGCAGAATCTGGCATTTGTTCTTGTTAAATTTCATGCCAATGATGATTGTCCAACGCTCAATCTATCTAGATCCCTCTGCAAGGCCTTGTGGACACATATTTAGTGAACGGTCACAAGAGCATTCCAGATGCCTTTAGAAGGCCTTGAACAGAATAAACAAGAAGACCAAAAAAGAAAGATGCCAATTAGAAGAACACAGGTACGCATTCCACGATAAAGGGAACTTGGCACAAAGAGCCTCAATTCGGCAGTTTATCTTGACCAATTAGACTGAGAGAGGTTTTGCATGTTTTAGTTAGTATAACCAATTATGTCTTATGTTTATGTGCATGTACAGTGTTGATATAACCAACCATTAAGAGTAACTAGGCGCGTGGACAGTGCGTGAATAATGTGTGTAACCAATAGTAAAATAGCTAAACGTATGTACGGATGTAACCAATGTATAAAAATGATGTCTGATGCTCTAGTAAAGGGTCTTAACTATGATCATATTGATCTGTTGTTGAGTCTATGATTATGCTCCCGCAAGGCCTCTTGCCCCTTGAGAGAGTCAACAGCACCTCCCAGTTTGTTATCATCAGCAAACTTGCTAATGGTGCATTCAGCTGCTGCATCCGGGTCATTGACAAATGTATTGGACAGAACTGGCCCTAGAATTGAGCCCTGAGGAGCACTGCTGGTGACCAGTCACCAGCCAGATGTAGCCCCGCTCATGACAACCCTTTGAGCTCTGCCCTCCGGCCCGTTCTTCACCCAGCACAGCATGTACCTGCTCATCCCACACATGGACAGCTTGTCCAGAAGGATGCTGTGAGGGACAGCATCAAAAGCCATACTAAAATCCAGAAAAACTACATCCACTGCCTTCCCTTCATCCACTGGGTGGATGAACGTTCCCAGACTTGTCTTTTCAGGATGTTTGTAAGTGCAGAGTAAGACATCAGACTGCCTCCCCATTGGTCACTGTCTATGTCTGTCCTTTTTAGTCTGTGCAAAGTAATTTTAGTGCTTATTGTCTGCTCAGTTTCACCCACCTTGTTTCTGCCAGGGTGCAGCAAGGGCCAACTGCTCCATAAAGGAAGGTGAGCTGGGAGCCGAGTGTGGTATCAAGGCAGACGGGAGCAGGGATCTCACTGAAAAGGAGGTGGGATGCGAAGCAGCAAGTCCAGGTCAGGATCAGTGCCAGAGGCAGCAATCAGAGTTGGACACAGTCAGTGTGCATTATATTCTGGATGTGGACTCACAGATTTTGATGTTTCTGTTTTGAATAGGCATCTACTGTGGCTAAGTGGGTGCACTGGCAAACTGTTGTATGTGGCTTGTTCCTGGTCTTTGTTGCTTTTAGTGTCTATGAATAAAGGCTATCACTATGATTATGGGAACCTTTGATGAACCATGGTATGGACTCTTAAATGAAGGGAATCAGTAAGAACTTCCTGAGGACAATTGATGCTTTGAGAAATAATACTGTTTCAAACACTATTCCCCATCAGACCATAAGCAGGCATCAGGTAAGCAAGAAAACTCAACAGAAACCACTCACTCTCACCTACAAGAAAGGCTGTCACATACGAGGGGTTTCTGATAGGTCTTGGGAAAAAAATTGCCTTCAGGGAGTTGGTGTTTCTGTTGGGGCGTCTCTTCTCAACTTCCTCTCTCATTCAAGGCAAGCAGCAATGTCTTGCAGCACTATCTACCTTACTTTGTTCAATGCATAGTGGATATGCCCATCCCACAGGGCTGTGAGACATCCTGTGGCATAGGGAAAGTTTGTTTAGTAGAAGCGATGTTTCCCTGTTCACTAGTCACAAACTGCACGGTCTGAACAGTCTCTTTCTGGAAGTGAGGGGTAATTCCATGCTCACCTCATGATGATGTTTTCCCTCTAAAGCTAGAGGATACAACAAACTTTTAAATTCATTTCTTACTCTATGGGACTTCTGCTTGTTTGTAAGGAAAAGCCCAATTATAAATGCTTCAGTAATCACACAGAGAATTCCATTTTATGGATGGTTGAACTGGAAAATAAAAAGTCATTACTTGTGAAATATCCTAATTGAATTCTTGATGGCAGGGTCACACGTATTTTTTAAAGTAATGTTTAAAAAAATTATATTTTCAAAGTACAGTTTCAATGGTGCATTCTTTTTTCTTTTCGTAATTTCCAAATATACCTTTCAGTGGTACTAGCATGTTATGAAGGTTAATGTGCACTTTTCAAGTTCAATGGGTGATGGACAAGTGTGCGGAGCAGGTAGTTTACAACAGCACACATGAAGATTTTACATCTTCCAGAAGAAGCACAAAAACCTGAATCTTGAATCAGACAGACCTGGAGATCACAGCTTTTGAAATGCTGGGTTTAATAAAAAGCCAGTGTTTGAAAGGATGATCTTGCTCTGCTTTGAAAAGTGTGTGTAAATCTTGCACTTCTGCTCAAAAAATTACTTTCCAGAAGCTATTCTTTTTTGTGTGATTTTAGATTTTTTGTTGCTACTTTATTCTTGTTAGTAATGGAAATAAGAAGGGGGCTGAGTGTCATATTTCTTCCCATGTATCACTAACAGAATTACCAACAGAGTTTCAGTCAATGGCAGCTCTACAAATCATTTCTGCAAAGAAAGAAGAAAAAGGTCACAATCAAATCACAGAATAGTTTGGGTTGGAAAGGACCTTTGAAGATCACCTAGTTCAAGCCCCCAGCAATGAGCAGGGACATCTTCAACCAGATCAGGTTGCTCAGAACCCCTACCAACACGACCTTGAAGGTTTCCAGGGATGGGGCACCTACCACCTCTCTGGACAACCTGTTCCAGTGTTTCACCACCCTCGCCGTAAAAAATTCCTTCCGTATATCTAGTCTGACTCTACCCTCTTTCAGTTTAAAACCATCACCCCTTGTCCTATCGCAGCAGTCCCTACTAAAAAGTCTGACCCCATCTTTCTTATAAGCCCCCTGTAAGTGTTGAAAGGCTGCAGTAAGGTCTCCCCAGAGCCTGCTCTTCCCCGAGCTGAACAACCCCAACTCTCTCAGCCTTTCCTGATAGGAGAGGTGCTCCATCCCTCTGATCAGCCAACAGGTCCATGTCTTTCTTGTACTGAGGACCCCAGAGCTGAACACAGTATTCCAGGTGGGGTCTCACCAGAGCGGAATAGCGGGGGAGAATCACCTCCCTTGACCTGCTGGCCTTGGTTCTTTTGATGCAGCCCAGGATACAATTGGCTTTCTGGGCTGTGAGCGCACATTGCTGGCTCATGTCCAGCTTTTCATCCACCAGTATCCCCAAGTCCTTCTCCACAGGGCTGCTCTGAATCCCTTCATCCCCCAGCCTGTATTGATAGCAGGGGTTGCCCCAACCCAGGTGCAGGACCTTGCACTTGGCCTTGTTGAACCTCATGCGGTTCACATGGGCCCACTTCTTGAGTTTGTCCAGGTCCCTCTCGATGGCATCCCATCCCTCAGGGATGTCAACTGCACCACTCAGCTTGGTGTCATCCGCAAACTTGCTGAGTGTGCACTCGATTCCACTGTCTGTGTCACTGATAGAAGATACGTCTCCTTAAAGTTCCTCTGCAAAAGGGAATCCCTTCTGGTCATCTCATGCCAGCTCAGACAATTAGATTGCTCTCTTCCATACCCCATGTTTTGGCCTTAGAAAGGAAATCTTTTAGTTAGAGCAGCTAGTCCACGCCTATTACTAAACTAATATTAATTTAGTAGCAGCTGGATCTCTTCAGTTTTGCTTTGAGTATACAGTTTTCTTTAAATTTAAGTCAGTAACTTTATATCGGTTTTGACAAAATTTAGTACGTCTATGTGTCTTCTAGTTAGCTGATCACCCACTTTATTCCCTCAATAATTTGATATTTAAGCTTAAGAAAATTATTTTCTTTTTGCAAAATGAGGAACGACTGTGCGTGCGTGCGTGCATGTGTGTGTGTGAACAATTTGGTCTCTTTTACACACACACAGAACCTAATAAAGGCTATTGTGAGCAGGTGCCAAGAGCTCATTCTCCAGTTCTTTACTCTTGGAATTCCAATGAGGTCAGTGGAGGTACTTGTGATTAATACTGTCATAACTGAGAAGAAAAGCAAATCCTGAAGTCTGCATGGGTGTCACCTCTGACGTATTGTTTCAGTAAAATGGTGACCATGTACTGAAGTTCAAATCTGGCAAAATGAAGCCTACCTAAAAATAGTGCCTTGTTGGAGACTTTTGCCTGTTTTTTCTAAGTAGGCTTATTCCGATTTAAATGGAAAGTGGTACGAACTCTAGGGCCTGACTTTTTGGAAAATCTGGTGCTTAAAGTTGTAGATGGGTACTTAGTGGGCCATTGAAAACTGCTTTGGGGCCTCTTGTCCAACAAAATCAAGGATGCTTTGGGTTTTTTTGGAACTCTTACCTGGGAATTTTCTTCATCTTTAAGAACCTCAGCACTTCTCAAATGGTCTGTTTACAATATCTGTCATAGGTTGATAGTGTTCTAACATCATAGGATGAAATACATTACACCCTCAGATTTCATGTTCTAGGAAAGAGACTTGAGAATTCTCATCTTTTAAACATTGTCAGTTCCAGACAAGACTGTTTTTCTAGAGGGTTAAGAATATACTTTTGGTAAGTTTAGTAACCATCTCTAGTTCCTTACTGTCCAGTGTCAAAGGGATTGTTGTGGTTCAAGCCCAGCCGGTAACAAAGCACCATGAAGCTGCTTGCTCACTCTTCCTGGCCCCTGTGGGATGAGGAGAAAATATAAAGAAAAGCTTATGGGTTGAGACAAGGACAGGGAGGGATCACTCACCACTTATGGTCATGGGCAAAAGACAGGCTCAACTTGGGAAGAAACAAAACCATTTTAATTTACTACCAATCAAATCAAAACAAGGATAATAGGAACTAAAACCAAACCTTAGAAGACCTTCTCCCCAGCCCTCCCTCCTTTCTGGCTCAACTCCATTCTGGGTCCTCTCTACCTCCTCCTCCCTGTGGTGTAGGGGAACAGGGGATGGGGGTTGGGGTCAGCTGACCACACGTTGTCTCTGCTGCTCCTTCCTCCTCAGGCAGAGGACATCTCACTCTTCCCCTGCGCCACTGTGGGTTCCTTCCCACAGGAGGCAGTCCTCCACAAAGTGCTTCAGCATGGGTCCTTCCCAGGGGCTGCAGTCCTTCAGGCACAGGCTGCTCCGGCGTGGGCTTTGCCATGGAGTCACGCCACCTTTGGGGGCATCCGCCTGCTCTGGCTGCAGGTGGGCATCTGCACCCCTGCTCCCCTCCATGGGCTGGGGGAGGAACAGCCTGCCATCTCACCATGGGCTGCAGGGGCATCCCCTCCTGCGGCGTACCTCCTCCCCCTCCTTCTTCACTGAGCTCAGTGTCTGCAGAGGGGCTCCTCTCCCGTTCCAATCCCCCTCCCCACTGCAGGTTCCCCTTCTTAAACCTGTTCTCCCAGAGGTGCTACCACCATTGCTGACGGGCTCAGCCTCGGCCAGAGGCAGGTCTGACTTGAAGCCAGGGAAGCTTCTAGCAGCTTCTCACAGGACCCACCCCTGTAGGCCCCCCCGCTACCAAAACCCTGCCACACAAACCCAAAAGAGGGATGAATGAGTAATTTTATATGAGAAGAAAGATGACACCATATGTGAATTTTAGGGAGAGCATGGTTAGTGAGTTTATGGTAGGAATGTGGAAAGACTGTATTGGTGTCCTGGTTTCAGCTGGGATGTAGTTAGCTGTCTTCCTAGTAGCTGGTACAGTGCTATGTTTTGAGTTCAGTATGTGAAGAATGTTGATAACACCGATGTTCTCAGTTGTTGCTCAGTAGTGTTTAGACTACAGTCAAGGATTTTTCAGCTTCTCATGCCCAGCCAGGGCACCTGACCCAAACTGGCCAACAGTGTATTCCATACCATGGGACGTCCCATTTAGTATAGGAACTGGGAAGTGGGGGGGGGCAGGGATTCGCCGCTTGGGGACTGGCTGGGTGTTGGTCGGCGGGTGGTGAGCAATTGCCCTGCGCATCATTTGTACATTTCAATCCTTTTATTACTACTGTTGTCATTTTATTAGTGTTATCATTATCATTATTAGTCTCTTCTTTTCTATTCTATTAAATCGTTCTTATCTCAACCCAGGAGCATTTTCTGATTTTCTCCCCCATCCCACTGGATGGGGGGGAGTGAGTGAGCGGCTGCGTGGTGCTTAGTTGCTGGCTGGGGTTAAACCACGACAATTGGAAATTGACTGCAATAATCAATTTTAAAAGAACCCAGCAATTTTCACAAGAAACACACCTCTTTACCATGTTAGCTCTTTGGTGCAGGGACAGTAATTTTTCCTTTGTCTTTGCATGCTATAGCTTGTGTGGTGTTGCATGCAGTGGTATAGGAAAAATAAATTGCAATAATAGTAGTCTGTAAAATTACAGACTGTGTTTGCCAGCCTTCCTTTCTATTTGGACTACAAAAGCTGCAATATCCACGCTGGCTGGTGTGTGTACCTTTGACTTATGGAGGTATAGAGGTTTTTTTCAAAAGTATTATGAATATATTTTAAAAAGACTGATAAGCAAATAATCCAAATGCTGCATGATATTTTTCTGGAATGTAGCAAGGTCAAAACATCACAGAAACCTAATAATTTTTGAATTATAATACTTTCTTACTTATTATTTACAAATACGCGTTTTGCTACTGACATTTTCTTAATGTAATTTCAAGCTTTGCTACCACTATATTGAATTTCAGACAGTAACAGAGTCAAGTGGGTGAACACAAAGATTTAAAAAAAATAATTTGTTACATTACAAACTTCCCATGAAACAGACAAAGCTCTCCTTCAGTGTCAAATATGTTGTGACTTACATGAGTGCAAATGGAATGCAAAGATGACTTAAATAGTGCTATTGGAGAATTTTGTACTGGCTTGGCAGTGAGGTAATCACTTGCAAGGTCCTGGGCATCCGGAATCAGTATCAGGGCTGACACTCCTGTCAGGTTCACTTTCTGAATACAGATGTCAAGATAAGGATCTTTTCCTGGCAACAGTGTAATGACTTTTTGTAGCTCTACTAATACTGTTATGCTAAGATGTATTTTACATCCTAACCAAGTAAAGAAGAAAAATAAAATTGGCAGAGAGAAGGAGAGAGTGAGAGGGAGAGAAACTTCTTTAAGATTTAAAGAAGGTTTTGAGCTCTTGTTTCACAACATCCTAATGACGTCTGAATAAGACTGACCCAAATCAAGCACTCTATCTACAGGTCCAGAGCAACTGTGGTGTAACTTAGTGATGCCTCCAAATTCATATGAGAAATGTACAAGGGCCTTTTAGGCTTATGGACATATTCCTCAATACAAAATTCTTTGTCTCTGCAGGGACTATACCCTGGAGAAATCTGGAGAAAAGCTCCATGGGAGAAAAGGTCACAACTGTCTGACTGTGAACGTGAGCACTGTCATTTCCCAAAGCAAGTGCAGAATAAATGTATTGGGACAAATGTTCTTGTAGCGCTCACTGCATATCAAGGTGCCACGATTAGATCACTGATCACCCCCCAGACCAGGGAAAGAGACAGATAACACACACAGTGTGAGCGCCAACTTCCGCCTTTTATTGCGCAGTCAATTCCTTTTATACTAACAAGGGTAGGTGGGATTACAGACACATCATAAGGCTGCGACTAACCCTCCAACTTTCCGTGACATCGCGAGATCTTCTGAACACCGAACCCTACAGTTCTCTGAGAAAGCCATAGCCTGGCAGCCTAAGTCTGTCAGTATGTGACAGCAGCAGAGGTGAGGGGACATACTGTTGCTGTGGTGAAGGACAGGGAGAAAAGCAATTTATGACCTGAAGAATAGTGAAAATGAAAGATGCAGACAATGTCTAATAGATGTCAGCAAATATGGTGAGCTAAATAGAAGGTAGAGTGCAAAATGACCAAAGCCTGACTGACCTGGTCGGCTTGTATGCTTTTTGGTAGCTTTGCTTTGCTCTTTCCAGGAGCTTGATTTTTCTTTTCTCTCTCTTTATTTATTTTTTTTTAAATTTTCTAACCTATCTTCTCTGTAGTATATACTTTCCAGATCTGTTTACACCCAGTCCTGGACAATGAAATGCATGATGTCTTTGACATATTCAGACTGGGGATGAGGTCCTCCTCCATATGGGTATTTATGATATTTATGTTGGACATACCTCCACTAGCTGGGCCTTTGGTCATGCAAAAGGTCTGTTAATGTCTGCCAGGAAATGTCTTTTTGAGGGAGATATTTCTATTTCAGTGTTAATATTACAGTGTTGGGGGAACAACCATATTCACAGTTTAACCGCTCAGTCTCCAAAGCTATGCAGTGGCTGTAGTCATTTGTTTTGCATTATGAAGATTGTTAGCAAACCAGTGGACAGCACTGGGAAGAGGGGATGGCCCCTGAGCTTTCAGTGAGTACAAATCAAGGTAAGCATTGTGAGTCCTCTCTCGGTACACAGCTGAGCAAACACAGCTGGTTCCAGTCCCAGGTCTTGACTTGCTGTAGCCTCAGTTAGTTCCTGCAGAAGAGGAGAAGCCTGGCAGTCACATATGTACAAACTGGCATAAACTGAAGTCTTAAACCTCTCTCCTACCTCTTGCTCCTTCTTAAGTCCTGTGACAACTTTTCTGAAATATTCTATGTCTTGCTGCCACATAGGGGATGTACCAGCCAAGATCTGCTGACCTCTGCAGCTGAGGGAGGTGAAAGCTCCCAACAAAGCCCACTCTGCTCAGACCTGGGGGGATACTGCCCTCCACACAGTGTTTATACCCCTCAGTCCTTGTTCTCTTTCACATATGACACAAGTCACATCTTCATCCTCTCACCAAAATACACTCTGCCTGTCACTGATTATTTTACCTGTTAACACCCCTAGCTTTTTTAGCCTCTTCTAGATCTTCCTTATTTCTGAAGCCATTCACACACACAACGGTTAGGGAGACTTGTGGCAGTTCACTTGGGATGGCTGTGCAGGAAGACTTTCTTGAAAGGGGGATAAGCGAATAAATAAAATTCTTCCATTCCTTAGTATTGTGTCCTCATGATGATAGCATCTTTTCTGGATGTATGCAAATATCAAAAGATTAGAAAAACTCTCATCAGGTGTGAGAATGCTCGTTCTGTCCTGGATCATTCCAACTCTTCCCTTCAAATGCTCTTCTCCTTCCTTTATTGAGAAATCCTCATTTAGTGTAGTTTAATTTTTCCTCTTGTCTCCTCAGCTGCCCTGTGTTTGGGCAAATTCCCAGATGTCTTACTTATGCAAAAATCCTACTGTTCCCTGAGGGAAGCTTGAAAAAAGCTTAGGTTTAAGTAAATAAAGGCTTCAAAAGTAAATAAGGCCTTCAAGATCCAGCCTTATATTTACCATCATTTTTTTGGACATATTTTTCTATCAGTTTGGTCTGAGAAATGAGATACGGCTCTTAGAAGGTTCCAGTAGTGATTTCTAGTCTACAGTCTAAAACTCAAATAACTAATTCCTGCAAAACGTGGAAGCTAGTACAAATCTTCCCAAATTTTATTCCACACTGAAGTTATTCTGAAAGAAAATGGTTCATAGCTAAGGGTCACCTACACATTCGTAGCTGTCTTTAAGGTAGCTGCCTGCCACCACATCAAAGTTTTGACTTGTACCATTTTTTCCCTTTAATAGACCTTTAAGATGAAAATATATACAGCATGTGAGTTTCAGCTTAGTGCACAGCTGTATTTGACAGAATCTTTTCAGACTTCATGTCTTCTACGTGTGGAAGGAAAATCCACTAATTGTGTGAGTTTAATTTGAAAACCAATTACTTCTAAAATTGGTTCTGCTGCTGCCCTTTACTGTGGGTTGTGCTAGAGGTTTGCTTCATTTTTACTTATATTTGAAATAGAAAGGTACAGCATATGCTAGGCACTCATTTCACAATCAGATTTGTTTCTCTCAGTATGTTCATGCACACTTTTACTACCCTCTAATTAATCTGATCAGAAACTGCAAATTATTTTGTGCAAAAATGTCTCTTTTGAAATATCCTGTAGAGCAAATCCAAAAGGAGTTTCTGAAAGAACCTGTCTATGTACCCTGCAAATTTTTCTTCTTTTTCCAGCCCTGTGAAAATCATCTCGCAGCTTTGCTTTGGAGCTGAAGAGGCAGGCGCCGTGTCTTTTGGACAGCCAGCCAAGCCAAGCTTTCCTGGCTCTCTATGTAGGTGAGTGTCTGAGGCTCCAAGAGCTGAATCTCTGCCACTGTTTGGCTGCTGGTGTTCCTGTTGGAAGACAACAACTGTGAGAGCGATGGGCTTCCAGGTGCTCCACTGCAGAGCTAAAATTCTGGGCCTGAAATTGTTGGTGCTGGATCCTGGGCATCCGAGTCAGGGAAACCCAGCATGACACGCTGAAGACCCAGATACTGTTTCTGAGGAAATTCTCACGACAATTTATCAGAGCAGCAGCAAGGTCAAGGTGTTCCTGAAATGAGATAGCTTCCTATTTCAGCATTTCCCAAGCAATTTTTAATGTAAAATTCTGAGTTTGTAGAAATGTCAAAAATCCCCTCTTGCCTGGAACTCCAACTTTTTTTTGAAAGATGTATTCTGCATCTACAGTTAAGTATGCCCCTAAATGATCCTACCTCTTCACAATCCTGAACTGATAGAGCTGAAAAGAATGTTGGGAGGACTTTCCTCTCCTGTGATGTATTGTTCAAAGACAGCAAAAGAATCTTGCCTCTTTACATTTTTCTTTAAATATCACTTAGATAATCCTTCTCAGCAACATATTTACAATACCTAAGGAAATTAAAAAGGGTTAAGTGCTTTACATCAATAGTGATTGAGCGTATTTTTACAATAAAACCCTTCCAAGTTGAGTTTTCTAAAATGATTTAGATGTATTTATTTACTATTTCTGCATTTTTATGGGCTGTTGTGTGTTTGCTTTTGCTTATCATCAGAAATGCGTATTGAAGGAAATTCAGTAAGTCAGACAGTATATGCATTTGCTCTGAGACAAGGACAAGTAAACCAAGGTCATTGCACCCAAAGATATTTAGCGAACAATTTCTCAGAACTGAAACAGTCTCTCTGAGGAATGTCTCTTACTGGAAATTTTTAATTGTCTTTATAATTAGGAAGCTTTCTCAAATATCTATCTTAAATTTACAAATAAATATTCTTCTGAGTCACAGCATGCTTTGGACATGGGGAACTTTTGATCATTATTCTCTTCTCTGCAACCTTCCATGTATTTGCAAACTGCTTTGATGATCAGTTTCCATGCTCTTTGTAGACTAACTAAGCTCATTTCCTTCACATTTTTTCTTGGCTGCTGTTTTCCCTGCTTCTTGTAACTTTTGTTGCTTTCCTCTGTACCGTCTCTAAATAATCTGTCTTTCTCTAAGTGTGTATTGGAAACAAAATGAAATACTCCAGCTAATGCCTTGCCAGCACTAAATTAAGCAGAATATCAGCTGCTGTGTCTTGCATACAGTATTGCAAAATGAGATTTCCTTCCTGTTATCTTGTTCACTCATCTTCAGTTTGTGATACATTCCAGATCCCTTCCCTGATTTTGCATGGATATGCATGTGATTGTTCCTCCATATATTGTGCACCTTAATCTTACTGATTTCAGATAATTTATCCAATTAATCAAGATATTTTTGAATCCTAGTCATTTCCTGCACAGTCCTTGTAACTCCTCAAGCTTTGAGTTGTGCACAGATTTGTCCATAGTATACTTCATTCTCTATATGACTGATGGTAATATACAGTAATTGCACTCAGGACAGCTTTTTGCAGGGCCACGTTTGATGCATCCTCCCTGTTTGACAGTGAGCCACTGGTCAACTACTCTGAGTTCACTTTTTACCTCTGATCACGTTTTTCAGTAACTTTATCTTGACCACATTTCCATTCTCAATTTGGCTCTGCGAATACCACATAGGTCTATGTTAAAGCCTATCTAAAGTCAAGGTATGTCACATCTAGCTCTAACTGCTGAGACAAAACAATGATGGAGTGTAAGTTAGTTTGACGCAGTTAGTTTTGAATAAAATAAGGCTTGAACACTGTTCAGCAGTGTTCTTACTTAGGGAGTGTCAGGTTCCCTTGACCCTTGCTCAGTGCTGACAGCCTGCAGGAAGGCAGGGCTTGCCTGAGCAGGCAGCAGGTCCTGGCTCCATGGCCTGGATGGGGCAGGCTCCATGTGCACTTGAGGTGGCACTCCTAAGCCTGCAGCCTGCACCACCAGCTTTGAGTATGCCCTTAGCAGACCGATTAGATTGAGGCTTTTCAATCCTTTCTGGGTTGCAGTCAAGCACTCAAGAGGTGTGCTGGCTTGTGCATAATGAATTTAAGCCTTGTAAGATGAGGTTTGCTTTTCCCAGTATAGCCAATCTTTTGGAAGTAGGACCCCTGCTTTAGAGAACTCTATAAGATCTACCAAGGATAAGCTTAGTCCACAATGTACTTGTAATCTCTTTTCTTTAAACCTTCTCTTCAGCCATTTAATAATGTTAATCTCTCTGATCTGGATTCTGAAATAATAACAGATAATTACACTTTTTAAAAATTTGTGGTTTATTTTACATGTCAGAAAAGTTTTTCTGAATGCTCATTAATCTTTAAATTGTAAAGGATTTTGCTGCTAAGGGAGAAAAGCACCTTTCAGAGATTTCTACTGTGATATTTTTCTTGATTCAGTTACGACAGATGTGGCTCCCATTCATATGTGACAACTGTTCTTAATCAGAACTGTCAACAAAGGGAAGCACTGTGTTAGATATCATAAAATGAAAAGTAGTAACTTGATATGTTAGTCACTTTCAAATTCTCCCTGAAGTAAACTAGCTAACATTTATGTTTGTATTATTTCATAGTATGTGTTATTATATAACATTATTTGTAAAGTTGAGAATAAACGTAGGTTCTTTCTGAGGAATTTGTGCTAAGTGCCTTAAAGATGCCTTTGCAGGCTGTAACTTTTATGTGTTTATCTACCTACTAGAAGGAACAAGATGAAAGTTAGATGCCTAGCATCCTGTGGGGTAAAAGAAGCAGTTAGGTAGCTAAGAATAGGATATAGAAAACCCTGCAACCTCTGAGAAGAATCCTTCATTTTGTGTCCTACTTACAGAGATCTGAAAAAGATTCCTTCCTTCTCTGCTGAAATTATCTGCATAGCTGCAGATCATGTTCATCTCTCTTTCCAGTCCTTTCTCCACCACAGCAACCCAATTCGTTACATATTTTGATCTTGTCTTCCTCATGTATTTAAATATCTAATCGCCTTTTTTGGACTCATCTGGCCTTTTCTCAGTTGAGCCACACTGTTCTTGAAGTGTTGTCTCCCCACTGAACATGCAACTGGACACTGAGCAACAACTGTGTTGATAAGACCCACTGCAACTTTGTGGCTTTTCTGTCAAGTTTCTGCTGATGAGGAACAGTGGAACACATGGCCATATTTGCTTCAGCTGAGCGCTATGCTTGTTTTGTGCACTCAGATGCTATGGGGAGCATTTGTACAACAGGCTTGACAAATATTTCTGGAAGCCCTAGAACATCAAGTAGCTTCTTCTGCTGGCCCAACATTCAGTGATTTTAACTATCCAGTAAAATAAAACAAGCATCTAAAATGAAAGCAAGGACTAACACCCTTCAAAAATGCCACTGGATATTTAAAATGTTTATTAGAAAATGTGGGAATAAAAATAAGGGAAAAATGATTAGATCCATTTTGATTTCCACATATGAAATAGATTGCCTCTAGAAGTGAAAGGAGGTTTCAGTGGTTTCTAGAGGTGAAACGGCAGGCTATGTCATACAGTCGTTGACTGAGTTACATTCATGTTTTGGTGAACAGAAAGCACTGCCCTCCACCCATAGCTCTGCAGCTATTGTGAGGAGACAGGTTTGAGCCAAGGTGAATCTTCAAGCTCTGTGGTTTTTAAAATTTGGTCTCGATATAGAAATGAAGAGGTTTCTTTTCCCCACCACCTCTACTAAAGAACTGACCAGGTGGATGCTTAGATGGCACTGTGCCTAGCAATGAAGTGATGCAAGGCTGAGCCAATGTCCCTGTAGTGAATGTAGCCCAGAGTCCCCAGTGTTCTGAATGGCCCCATGCTCTAGGGCAGTACATATGATTATGGACAGAAACTTGAAAGAATATATCTCCTGATGTTGCCCGCCAAAACTTAGGAAATATAATTTGAAAAAATTCATGGGACTTTGTAAAAATGTAGCAAAAACCACAGTGAGGTCCTCAAGAATATAGTGGAAATGGGTCTCTCTCCTCTGTTTATTTATTTTAAATTATCCTGTGTAGCTGCATAGTTCAAGGGCTATATGGTAAAAGCATTTAGTTCCAAAGGGAAGCAGGGGGCATATGCTTGAGGAGAAAGTAGTTGCTATTTAAGAGTCCTCTGGTTCCCCGGCAGAGTTTTGTTAATTCTTTAAGGTTTTCTCAGAATTAGATGAATCTTACTATGTCAGCAGGCCATTGCATTTATAGTAATTTGGGGATCTTTCAGTCTATCTTGCAGGAAGTATCAATCTTTATATGTGAAAACAATATCCCTACCTTTCATTTTTTAGTGAACTGCTCTCCAGTTCACTAGTTCTGGTAGTTGATAAAGGAAGCCTCTTGCAGAAAGTTCCCATATACCTCAGCCTGGGTAGATGCCAAACTGCTCAGCCAGCATGCTCAGGAAACTGAAAACTGTAGTGTGTTGAGCCTGAACAAATATGCCCTGCCTTTCAAGCAGGGCTCATGAGTCTGGCTCATTGCTATACCAACTGTAGTCATGTAGCTTTTGGATGGTTTGGGCAGAATAGCTCAAAGTGTGGGAGGGTTGAGTTTCACAGAATACCGTTTAAATATACCCTCAGTGGATCCAATTTAGGAATAAACCCCCCCTTCTCATTAGGTCTGGTTTGCTTATGATTGAATAACAGTTGCTGTTCTATTTTGTGTTACACACTCAGCTGAACGCAAAATCAGTGTGTTGCTATAGAAATGAATATGGAGGCTCAAGTTTCACCATATCCATATGTAATGATTACTTGCAATTTTTCAGTTAAAAATATGCAGAGTATACGAAACCCTTCTGCTTCACAATACTTGTGCATGACAGATGGGGAAGGCAGTCTTACTTTGGAGGGAGAGAGCTATCAACAATACAAATATAGCCATTGACAAATGTGGCACAAGTAATCACAGGCTGTAAGCACCGGGCTCCAAAAATAGCCCCAGGACATATGGCTTATGTGTGCAGTAGGAGCATTGCAGAAAGCATCCCAACAGATGCTGATGTGGCTCCAGAGGAGGGGGTCTTCCATCCCCTTTGCAGCTGGAAAGGGCCAGGGTGTGCCAGTCACTGCTGAGATGCATGCGGCCGCTGTTCTCCTTCCTCATGCCTTTGTCTGGCTCTCTGCCAGGAACAAGGGGGGTCCTTTCAACACTGGGCCCTACTTTTTCCCACCTGCTGCCCTCTCCTGCCCTATCATAGCTGTCCAACATGGAGGCGTCCCCCCAACAGCTCAACTCCCTTGGCAGCCATGAAGGCTGCCTAACCATGGGGTGGCCACAAGAACCCACCCAGGACAGCCACCCTGGCCCTAGGCTTTTTCTTCTTTCCCCTCCATGTCATCTAGAGTAGTTAGGATGGTCAAAGTCTGCATATCTATTGGGGTGGCATGGAACTTGCACTGGGCACACTCCTGTGCTGTTACCAAACGTGCATGGGATAATTGCACTACTTTGTTCACACCTGCAAATTTTTCTTGCCCTGACAGCTCTGCAGATTGCAATTTTTTTGGTTAGGATCTTTTTCCCTTGTTTCTGTGTAAAATGTTGTGCAAAATCATGATGCCATAAGCAATGTCTGAACTTCCGAAACTCTGCTTGTACCTCAGGAGGGGCGTGTCTGTGTGGCATTTATTTGCCCTACAGGACTCGTAGATGCAGAAGTCCTGATGGGGATGGTGAGGTGTACTTTTTTGATTTACTTTTAACCCTCCATGCCTCAGCACTACTGTTACACGTTGCTTGCAGAAAACCCAGATGCCCCCTGATTACAGGGGAGGAATTCCTTTGTTGAAACTTCTGGCAGCACAATTAATATACAAGTGCTTTGATGGCAACAAAACCTTGATGTGAAAATTTTGTCTTACAATTGCTCCTTGGTCATATGGCAAATATACTGAGCCATGTATTTTTTATACAAAAAAAAAAAAAGAAAAAAAAATGCTGCTGTGCTGGGAACTGTTTTGTTCTTCCTTTCAAGGGCAAACTGTTCTTACTGCTTCAAACTTCACTGTGATTGTGACTTTTTGGAAACGTATGTTTATGGCTGTTGTTTTTCAAAGACTGTACAGAATGTAATGTTTAATTTCAAGGTATGGTGTTTATATCATACCTAGGTGAACTAATGAAAGAGGCAAACACTTTAACAAGTTTTTGTCTGATATGCCAAATGTATTGAATGTAGAGCTAATAGGAATTCTAACACTGCCTTTGTCATTGGCCTTATGTCACTTTGGTAAATCATTTATTCTGATCTATGTCTATTTCATCTTCTTTTAAATAGAATAATTATACGGAGCTGCTGTAAGGATGAATTAGTTGCATATTAACAAGGTAATACTTCAGTAACATGTCAACATTTTCCTCAAAACTGAAACAAACACTGAGGATCCAGTATTTTATTCTTCTGTGATCTACTCCAAGCTGGGCTGCGTGGCTGTTGTTGGAGCATGCACCTTCTTCATGCTCTATTCCAGCGAGCAGCTGGCATTTGATCGACAGATAATATGTAATTTTTAAACTTGTTGTGTCCAGGAAACATCCCCATACCCTCCTGCTCCCCTCCACGCCTGCATCTAGGTGCTTTCACTTGCTGTAATGACACTTTCTCTCTTTTCTTCAAAGTGAAGGTTGTTTATCCAGTAATGTTCCACTTATACATATTTGTTTTGATTTGAAAAATGTATTTTCAAGTTACAATCATGTAAAGGAATTTGAAATATCTGTGTAAGACTGTGGGCTTTGACCTTTAACAGCTAAATGCCCTTTGTTTTTCATGCACTTGCTTCATACTCTGTTGTGAACTATCTCTACTTCAGGTCTCCAAGGGCAAAAAGAAAATTTCTTCCAGCACACAGGCTTCTTATTAAACATTTCACAGAACCTTCTTTCCCCCAAAATAGTGATCCCACAAGAAAAGAAGATAATTGAATTCATTGAAGTCTAGTGGTAAAATATGAATATCTGTAAGGCAGCTTAGTCACACATTTTTTTGTTACAGCAGAGGCTGAAAGATATTGCTGTTGAACGTGGTGTTTTGTACACTGTAACACATCTTGCACTTTCTGAAAAAGATTCCACCTAAGTCACTGTTTTTGAGTTTTGAGACCATTTAAGGACACTAGGCATTATTGACTAATGAACTTGAAAGATGACATCAGTCAGGACCAGCACAAACATCTGCTTTGCCCACATGACAAGGGACTGAAAAGATTTCCTGGATAAGGCACTCTTCTGCCCCATATATTTATTGGTTTTATTTTTCTTCATTCTGATTAGTTCTTTATCAGTGCAATAAAAAACAGATTTTTAAACTTAATGGCTTTGTCCTGATATTATTTTTTATTTTTTTATTTGGTAGTGTACTGTTAATTGGCAGTGGTAATTCTCAGTGACTTATTGACCTTTTTCATGGTAGATCCAGCACAATAAAAAGAGTTCCAGATAGCTTTTCTCTTATGCCTTATTACACTGAAAGTGGCCTTATGGCTGCAGAGCACAAGATCTGGAAGAGGATGGTGGGTGGGTCTTGTATTTGTGTAAAGCGAGCTGCAGTGAATGGAAAGTGGGAATTTCAGGTCAGAAGAAATATGTGGTGTGAGAGCAGTAGTGGGCGGGGAAATTGCCTTTTTGGGTTCCTCAGCACTGCAAGATCAGCATGTAAATGAAAAATCACAATCCTTGCTCATCACAGCTGTCCACGTGTATTGCAAGCTGATGAGAGGGCATTGCTGCAATGCAGCTTCTGGGAAACTGCCTGAAGGCTTATAGCCATATTAGAATAAAAGCAGTGGCAGTCTGCACTTCCCTCGGTGAGAATTTGAGGGGCTGGATGAGTCTAGGAGAGGACACATCAAGAGGGCTCCCTTGGCAAAGGGATCCATGTTGTTGGAGCTGCAGGTTGAAACCAGAGATGCTGCAGGTATGATGGCTACCATCTTGATTAATGCACTGGGGAGTGAACTGGAAAATATTCAAAGCTAAAAAGAGCTGCTCTTGCTTGACGAGGCTGTAAC
This sequence comes from Haliaeetus leucocephalus, assembly GCF_000737465.1. NCBI lineage: Eukaryota > Metazoa > Chordata > Aves > Accipitriformes > Accipitridae > Haliaeetus > Haliaeetus leucocephalus. Next base: position 116,234 of record NW_010972677.1, read on the forward strand.
AGATCCCTGTTCTCTGAGCTGCAGGCAGGGAAAGGATTTGTGAAACACATTCACCTGGGTTATAGACATCCTCTGCTCAAGGAAAACCCAACCTCAGTATCCTCAGCCTATCTCCATCCAAATCCCAATCAAACTCATATTTACGCATTGGTCTGATAATTCTTGGAGGACATCAGGAACAGTAGGTACAGGTTCAAAGAGGCAGATGGACTCTTGTACACTAGCACTGGCTTCTCACTACATAACAGATTCTCTTTCCTAGCTCAGGGGGAATTTGCTAGCTTTCCCTGTATTGTGTCCCATGCTGAGGACTGTTCTCTCAACTTTGGAAATCCAAAAGAGCTTGGTTTCCCCCCACTCTCACTCTAGTCAGTAGGGAGAGAAGGGGTCATCCTAGGAATCAGCTTACAGTGCATTATATTTTCACATGAAATTTCCTGAAAGTTAGCTTTTTCAAAGTGTTCCTTGTGAGGAAATAGAATAAGGATATTCATCTTTCCGTTCTAGCCTAGGATGACAGTGAATTTACTCTGTATTTGTGTATGTTTGCATGCTTGCAAATGTCTAGGAATTGTGTTTGGACCCAAACTTTTCACAGAAGTTGACTTAAGAGTTCAAAGCAGAACCAAGGTCTGGATTTGCTTGAAGTTTAGGGATGCATGAGGAGTTTTTCAGGCCTGAAGCTTCATCCCTGATTATAGTTGACTCGGAACTTCACTTAAGATAAAGAATGAAGGGATGTGTTTAACTAGAAAATATTTCTGTCAATGGAGTTTAAAAGCAAGCATAGATTGAAGATTCATTGGAGGATCCCCTGGGAAGACAGCCAAGAGGAAGCCATGTCTCTTATTTTAACATCTTACATTTGTTTTTTAGATAATAGACTTCCCAAAAAGAGAATGACAACGACATGTTAAGTCAGCACCAGAAGGCTTGCGTTTGCTTCTGCGGTGTGATGGAATAAAAGACTCATGAAGAAGGAGGAAGAACTGAGTAAAGTATGAGTAAGTGATGGTAGGAGAGAGAACTTGTTCCCTAGTTTGTTTTGTCAAGCTTTTATAGCCATGGCCCCATGTGTAAAACATTTCTGGAATATTTATTTTTAAACGATCTTGTGTTCTGAGTTCATAACACAGATGTCATGAGGTTGGGTTTAACTCTTACCCTAAATAGCTCTCAGAAAACTAAGGCCTATGTATAATAAAAGACAACCTAAATGAAACGTATTAATTATTTATACAAAATTTATTACTGTGAGAATAATGTAATATGTACTAAAAGCTGTTGTCATGAAACAGTCATGGTGTCTGCAAGATTGATGATCTCAGGATGATGGAAAGCAGTATTTAGCAGGTCAGAAGAGGACAAAAGAAGTCTGGAAATTTTAACTTCTGGAAGCTGGAAGGTAAATTTAGGAATAAGACATTTTAGTGCATATGGAGTTGTGCTTCTGGTAAAAAGTAAAATCTGTACAACATTCTGCTTTCTGTTCCACATGCCACATTTATGGAGGTATAATGTGGAATTCTTGTAACCATAATAATAAAACAAAAATTTTAGGAAGTTGAAATCTGGATGCAATCCTATGCAAATGTCACAATAAAAACCTATTTTTGGTAATTAGGTGATAGGAAACTCAGATCCAAACCTTTCCACCATAACAAAAAAACCTGTGTACAGTCCATTTCCACACAGAGTGAGAAGCTTAAATTTCTCTAAATGAAATTTTCAAAACAAAGGCCAGAATTCATCCAGAAATCAACCAGCACCTTAAAAATTAAAAAGTGCCAACTAGGGTCAGCTGTAACAATTTTCTGTCCTTCAGGGCTGGAACTTCATTCTCACTAAATTTCTTTAACCTAGAAGGCTACATACGTATATAATTCCCTGAATTTATATATATTTAACTTGTGCATTCAGAGGCAGTGAAGTACAACAGCAAGAGTTTGATCCTTGATTTGGGGGTAAGGTTTATGTCAAAAGACTGACATTGTATATATATTTTCATCAAAAGCAAGAACAGACATTAATTTGCCCAGGCTTGGAAGCATGAAATGTTCTTCAAGGTTAATTGTTCAGCCTGTTAAAACTAACCTGCTTCCTGGTTTATAAAGCAGCAATGTATTAATGTGCTAAACAGTCTCACATAGTCTGTTTTAAAGAGTATTTACTGTGAAGAAAAAAACCAACAGTATCATATATGAAGGGTCACTTGAACCAGTTTTTCCCTAGTTTGTCTTCTAGTTTGGTTTTTGTATGTGAACTTAAGGTATTATGTCTGTTTTTTTCACACTTCTATTATATTTCCTTTTATTTCATTTTGGAAGTGGAGAGAAAGCTACTAGATTTGGAGATTGTATGGAACTGGCTTTAGCTACAGTCAAGACAGGCAGCTGCCTATGGCTGTAGATTGCCTGGACCAGGCACAGTCCTGATGCCTGCTTGCTCTGTGCTGGAAGAGAAGAGGAAGAGCAGCCTATGCTACCTTAACAGTTGATGTCTGCTGCCAGTTTTGTACTCCAGATGTCAAGGAATATCTTGGTGAATACCTGCATGACCCAAGACACCACAATTCCTCTTTCTGTCCCATTGCTGGCAGCCAAAGCTGCTAGCGTTTAATTCAGGGCCTGTTCCCAGGCTTCCTGACCTGGCCTCTTCTTTCCTGTTCATGGCATGACCAACTCTGGCCCAAGCTCTCTGCATCCTCAGTGATGTGCCATCAGGCTGGGGATGCAAGGATTGGGTAGTGTTTGTCCAGGGTATGAGAATGTAGTCAGTGTGGGAAGATGGAGCTTTTGAAGAAAGGCTGCAGAGGTGCTGAGTAGGTCCTTTTTCCTTATGCCTTTGCTTATGCTTTTCTCTCCCCTGGAATACTGTTACATGTGGCTCTGCTGGTCTAAGAGCAAAAGCAGTATCAAGCTTGAGCTTACTGCAACATCACAGAGACCCAAGACATTGAGGGGAAAGGAGACTGCATTAGTCTTCATGAAAATATTGCTTGTCTGAAAAAATTGACTTGACATGTTGGAAGATGACTCTTAAATTCACCACATTTGCTTTCTCAGTTAATTACTGAGAAAGCTTGCAGTCATGGGATTTGATTCTGTGTATAATACCATAAACAGCATTTAATATAAATTGACATTGCTTGTATTTCTGAAGTAGAAAAGATGGTCTTTCACTATTCTACTTAAAACAAGTAAATACATGATCTTTTAAATCCTTCTACATTTAAAAGGTAAGACAGTAACTCCTTCCCTTTCCTTTTAGCTTGACTGTAGTGTTTCAGAAGATAGGAGTATTCACTGCAATATTTTGAATCCTTATTTCAAGCTATGTCACTTTGTGGGCTGTTTGCTGGGTTTTAATATTTGAGTCTATCTTTAGATTTTTAAAATTACTTCATTTTATTTGTCATATTTAAACTCTTGTTCAACTCCTGTTGAAGCAGAGCTGCTTGATTATTAGAATTTAGTTCAATAACCTGAAATATATTCTAAAGTTGTTGCAGTAAAAGTGGTATCATACTGTTCAAATTTAATTTGAAATTAACAGAGCATGTGAGACTCTATTGCATTTTAATATTAAAGTCACATTCTACCAGTTGGCTTCTGAAGAAAGGGCAATTTTTTTTCTTCCAGTTAATATTTTTCTCTTCTCTGAAGCACTTCTGTTGTTGAAGTTTTATCCCAACTGCCTCTGTCCATTCTGCACAGCTCCACTGAGTGTCCTTTATAAAATGTGGTAATTTCATCACTGAAATCAACAGGAAGGTAGGAGTGTAAAGTGTCAGCTCAATAATTAACTAAAAGCTACTAAAAATATTAAACTTGACAGATCTCAAACAAAAAAAAGTGTTTCCAGAATCGAAGACAGTTCTCCTGAGGAACTCCAACTTAGAAGAGACAACAGGATATTTTGCAAAGCAGAGAAAGAAATGAGGCAAAACTGTTGCCTTCCATAAATGAAAAAAAAAAAAAAAAAGTCTCCTCAAAAGAAGAGATAACCTTCTGATGTTGGCAGGAAGGATTGCTTTAGATGCAGCTTGTGTGAGACGTCATCAAGTAGTATTCCAGAGGTGCTGAAAGATTGCATGGGATGGCATTAAAAGGGAGAAACAACCAGATGATCTTGAAAATTTGGCCTGGCCATCAGGAAAGACCAACAGAGAAAGAAGAGGGAAGATCTAGAAACCAAGGTAGCCATAGTGTTTTATGTCTTTTTTGCAGCAAGGAATCTTATTTTGTAGGAATATGAGCACCTCTGTGATATATGAAGGGTGGCTTGTGTGCTCTGATAACTTCCACCATAGCTGTAAGGAATTCAGTCCCTGCATGATTAAAAGTGGGCTTTGAACCAACCCTGAAAGTCAATGGGGATAACTGGGCAGTTGTGGTATCATATCATAATATTTAAAATCATTTTGTGGATGTACTTAAATAAGAAATATAAGGAAAAAGACCTGTAAAAAGAATAAAGTTGTAAAGCTAGTGATGCTGCTTTTTAAGGAAATAGATTATGGTTGATTTTACTGAAAGGTGGTTGGTTGGCCCTTATTAACAGGACATTTAAAAGCATTAGTTAAACTATGTTGAATTAGGATGAATAAACAAAAAAAGAGGGCATTGCTGCTTGTATCAAAGATACTTTTACAAGTAATTAAGAATGAAGTGTGGATGGATAGCTCTTATGTATCATCAAATTCACCTGAGAACAACAAATTACTCCTTACACATCTATTTGTAATATATAGGAAGAACGAGTGTCATTGCGTTTGATTTCAACATGGGTGACATCTCAAATAGCCAGAAACTTCTTCAGAGTTCCTAAAAAAGATAGGGTTGTTTTATTTCCTTAAAACTATTCCGGACAAGTTCCAGGTCAGCGGTCATTGTTAGATGAATATGGTAGAATTACAGAAGTTTTTTTCTTTTTTTTTTTTTTTCCTTTTTCAAATGGGGCAACCAGACTCAGTAGATATTTCCAGTTTTTGCTTGGAATGAAAGAAGCAGATGTTTCCTTCCTAGCTGATGATCTTGAAGAAAATGGAACTTTTTCCATCTGTAACAAACGAAAGATGAGAAGATGCATCTGCTAAAGATAGAAGTATAAAATCATAGGATTAATTTAGGGTGGAAGAGATCTTGGGAGGTTATGTAGTCCAGCCTCCTCCTTAACGTGGGACTCATCTCAAAGCTGGATCGGGTTGCTTAGGGTCTGGGTCAGTAGAGGTTCGGAAATCTCCAAGGCTATGATGACAGGTATTTTCAGCTTTGCTAAGAAAGTCTTAGTAAGTCCCAAGACTGGAAATTGAATTAGGAATCAGGTTCAATCTTCAAATAAGATATACTGAGGAAAGAGGCAGCTGAAAGAGTGTATGAAGGGCTCATTGCAGCTTAGAGGCTTCTTAATCGGAGATGCTTTTAATCAGCCTCTTTAATCAGAGATGCTCTGATTTGTGCATATGGGGCTGAGAAGGAAAGCAGCAGGTTGAAGAGTATGTTGGTCCATGGTGGTGTTTTGTATCTCATACTCTTAAATCCATGAATGCCATAGTCATTCCCTTAGAGGACTGTGAAAAGTAGGATTGCATCTGTTGCTTCTGATGCTGGCAGCTTTTTATTAGGTTTATAAACAAATCTCATGTTTCATGAAAGTATGTGGGAATCCTCTCTAACTTCTCCATACACAACTAGTAAAATCTAGTGTAGTAGAGGTGGTAATGGTTACAGATAGGAAAGCAAACACTCTTTTGGAGGCTGGACACCATCCGAGGAGAATGAATGTTCTGCAGGCCTGAGGGAAACCCTCTTTCTGAGATGCTGGAGTGATGTATCTTGCTACCGAGTCACCAAACTGAGTGATAGGAAGTTTTGGTTGAAAAAGAGACATATGTTACCATTGTGGCAGCAGACAGCGAAGCAGGGGTGGGTGGAAAAGACCTTCCTCTGCATTGTTTATGCAGGGAGTGGGTATGCAATAGTGTCTGCTTTTTGGTAATGTGCTTCTCTGGGGCATAGGGGCCTGAGTGCTGTGTCTGGGACCCACAAGTCACTGGAGCAGCCCTAATGCAGAGATGTGCCTACAAGGCTCAATTCAATCTAACCTGTGTTGAAACTCTGTTTTTGCTGGCAAGATTATGCTACTGAGTATCTTCTTCTCTTCCTTCTAGCTATAAGGAAAATCTCTGCTGGTCCTAGAGCTTGCTTAAGTGTGGGGCTGTGAATTGGCAGGAAAAGTTTGTTCTGAATTTATTCAGGATTGCAGGATGATAAAGCACTAAAAAGTAAGTGATATGTAAACAGGACGTCATTTACAGCTCTTGTGTATTTGAAGATGCTTTTATGTTTTTTTCTTCACATTTGTTTTAGAGCGCTGCCTTCCTTAGGGCATGTTATCCATCCCCACAGAGAGCCTACTGGAGACTGAAGTTACAGTTACTACTTAGAGGGAGGGAAAATAATTTGCTTAAGACTGGAAGTCCTTATCTGGAATTTATTGTATTATATTTAGTTATTGTAAATTTTAAGGGGTCAAGAAGCTTGGATCAATTAACATTTTTACAAGATATGTGTTAATACCTTGGTATCTCTGAATCTCAAATGGGCTTAGTTAGGGACCTTTTGAAATGTGCACTACAGAAGGTTTGTTTGTCACATATTAGCCAATGCAATGAACTGTAGAACATCTTTATGTAATGTCAAACCTTCCACCTCAACTTCTAAAGACAACTGCTCTCTTATTTTTCCTTTTTCTCTGACGCAGAGAATAAATGTTCCTCACAGCAGCAGGAACATTGATGGGGAGAAAAAACTGGTTTTTAAACTGTCCAAATTTGGACTCTTTTGTGAGGTTTCTTGTCTTTACTTGTGATTTTAAGGTCAGGCAAACTTAGCCTTTTATGTAAAAATTTTAAAGCACCTATTACCTATCAAAAGAAGAAGAAATGTCTGTGTCAGCTACCTCTGTTTGACCAACAGGTTCAGTGCAAAACTGAGGTAGAGAGAGAGTGGTTTGGTCTTGCACAGTGGCCTGTAATTGTCATGCTCAATCAATGAGGACAACACAGGCATAATTATATAATAGAATGCAGGGTGTTATCAGTATTTGGCACAAAGTAAGATCAAAGGGCTCAGAGAAGAACATGTTGACAGGAAATGAAATTTTTGTCTTTCCTTATCTGTACCATAGCGTTGGCATTTGGCCCTATCTTTCCTCAAGGTGTGTGCAACCTACATTTGTTAGATTCATTGCAATAAAAAATGTGAACTGGAAAGGCATTGTAAGATCTGATATGAAGGCTGGGCATGAACTTAGATGAAATAGTCTAACTTTGTATCAAAAATGCTAATACTCATATATGAATCTTGAGGAGAGTGTTGGCATCTACTGCACGTGAAATGAATCTCATTGAGAAACATAATCTCACTGACTAGACTGCCATGGTCTAATTAGTTTTTTCTTGCCAGTTGATTCTAAGTTTTTGTTTCTTACTGCACCAAAAGAGCATTTTTGAGGTTGCGAAGTCAGGTGCTCATAGCTTAGCTGGATCAAGGTTGCCTTTACACATTTTATTGCTTCTTTGTTTTTCCCATGGTCTTGTGATAAGAGGCGGTATCTAACTGTAGGCTAACCTCCTGTCCTGCTTTCCTTTCCTTTCTCAGGTCTTTATCAGGTGAACAGGATGGATGGTGCATACTTCATGAGCAGCTATTCAGTATTTTTCTATCTCTCCCCCCCCCCCCCCCAGGTTTCATGCTTCAATTAATAATTGAATAATATTCAAAAGCTGGTTTGAAGACAGATGATGCCCATCTTTATAGTATTTGAGTGCATCCTAAGCATCAGTAAATCATCTCAAAATTCCTGAAAGTTGAGGGGATATTATCATACCCATTTTATAAAACTGAGGCGCAGATGCAGTTGAGAGGTGGTGGCCTTCAGTAACTGAGACACTCAATGTTTTTTAGAGTACTTAGCATTATGTAGAACTTACCATATATAAACTGCAATTAAATATTGCCTGCAGTTGCAGGCTGGAGTACTTGGTTCTTCTTTAGATCAAATCTCAAAGAAAGACACCTGTAGAAAATTTAAAGTTTACAGGAGGTGATCAACTAGGCAATAAATGGCTTATGTACCTGCAACTAACCTGTAGAAATTCCATGACAGAGCAGGGAGAAATTTTTTAATCTTCTAATCATCTAACCTTCCAATTTTCTAATTAGAAACTCATTTTGTAATTTAATGTCTAATTTTCAAGGGTACTGTACAGTTGTTCTTGTGTTTCTCTTCCTGAGATGACCTGTCTTGTTCACAGAATCATAGCAAAATATAGGTAGGAGGAGACCTCTGGAAATTAGCTAGCCTAAACTTCTGTTCCAAGCCAGGTCAACATCAAACTTAGTCTAGGTTACTTGGAGCATTGTTCAGTTGAGTTTGGAAAATCTCCAAGGATGAAGACCCCAAAACATCTCTGGACCACCTGTTCCAGTGCCTAATCACTGTTACAGAGAAGAACTTTTCCTTATTTCTGTGTGGAATATCCTTTCTTGCAACTTGTGGCTGTTGCCTGGTTTTCCTTTAGTGTGACCCTCTGAGAAGAGTCTGGCTCTCCCTCTTACCCCACTGTACGTAGTAGGAGAGATCAATTAGATCCTCTTTTAGCTTTCTCTCTTCCAGGCTAGGCAAACCCATTTTTTTCAGCCTCTCCTCATGCATGATGTGTTCCGACCCCTGACTTACAGTAGTGACCTTGTGCTAGACTCTCTCAAGCTTTCTCTTGCACTGAGGACCCCTTAACTGGGCACAGAACTCCAGATCTGGCCTCATGAGTGTCACAGAGAAAGGAGTAACCTCTTTGCTGGCCACACTCCTGTTAATGCAGTGCAGTATGCAGTGGACCTTCACTGCTGCAAAGGCATACTGCTGATACATGTTTTACTTCTCGTTTGCAAAGACCCCCAAGGTTTTTCTCTGCAAAGCCTCTCACCAGCTGTGCTCAGCCTGTAGTGAAGCATGAAGGTCTTCTACCGAAGGTAAAAGGCTTTGTGTTTATCCTTGTTGTGGAACTTTGTGGGATTCCTGTCATCTCATTTCTTCAACTTGTTGAGGTCTCTGTTAATGGCAGCCCTGCCCTTCAACTTATTAACCATTGTGTCCCATGTGGAGTCATCCAGACACTTAGGGTTCACCTTCTCCCATTGCCCAGGTAACTGGGAATTTGCCTCAGTATTAATTAATGAGAAATGCTTCTTGCAGCTGTTGGAGCTTACATTAGAGTAACACTAAATTAGATTAACTGGTAAAGCAGTAGGCTTTGAATCCTTCACCACTGCCCTTAGATGCCAACATCCAGACGGTCTTTTACTTAGGTTACAATCCATAGTCATTATCTTTTAATGAATGATGGGAGACCATGCCAAAACCTCAGGCCATTTATATCCACTGTTCTCCCTTTGTCAACAGAGCAGGTCTTCTCATCACAGAAGGCAGTCAGGATGGTCAAGCATGACTTGCTCCTGGTAAATACAGGTTGGCTATTCCCTGTCACTTTTGTGCCTTTCATCTACCTGGAAATGGCTTCATAATCCTACCTGGAAAGGTAATGCTTTCTGTTCTACTGAGGGAGAGACTTTAGGTTAACTGGCCAGTAGCTCCTCAGAGCCCTCTTTTTCCCTTTTTCTGAAAATGGGTGCAATATTTGCCTTTTTCCAGTCACTGGGAACCTCTTGTAACTGCCATCACATTTCAGGGATGATGGAATGGCCTCGTAAGGACATCTGTGAGCTCTCACCTCTCAGACCTTTCTATGTAATTTCTAGTAAGTGTAAGGAGAAAATGCATTATAGGCAGGAATCTTTTTAGAGCACAACACTTTTTTTCACACAACTACTGAATCGGGGAGAGATTTAGTGCAAAAATGAAATACAGTCATGCAACTATTGTATGGCCTCTTTCCAATTTGTCAGAGTATTTGGAGGAGAGAAGGGTTGAGACAACCCAGAAAAAGTGAAAATACAGATTATATAACACTTCTGTACATTAAGCTGTAAGAGTATGCGTAGTATGTTTGTAAGTTTAGAAAACTTCTAAACTGTAGCCTGGAGACACCAGGAACAGCTTGGAAGAGCAGAAGGTGAAGTAGGGGTGATCTGAGAACAATGTGCTCTACATAAATCCCTGATGCTGACACTGTGCCACAGACTGGTCTGTAGGCACAAGGCAGGGTTACCTGCATGCATCAATGAGTTACTGAATAATTGAGAGTTGTCTGATTGACAATACACGTGTGCCAAGTGGACCAGGAAACTCCACTTTATGGGTTTTGGTAGCTTGTGTGGAATTATACCTGAATGTCTAAAGCACTATCTATGAAGAACTGGATATCTCTTACTCATTACCAACTAAAAAAGCTTTCTAAAATCTAAGCACTCTGATAGCCTTGCACCAGTGAATAATCTACTCTGCACTCTTTACTGGGACTGTCAATGAAATACACGATTGGGCTGTTCCAGGTTTAAAATGTCGTTCTTAAAATGCAAGTTTTCTCTGTCTTAGAATTGTCAAACTTAGCCCTGGATATAGGGAAGCTAAATATATCTATTTTTTCCTAAATTCTTGTTTTCCAAATGCACAGCTTGCTAATTCCCTAATCTTTCTCCCTAATCTTTCAAATCAATAGTATGCTCCTTTGCACAGAGCTCCAACAGTTCAGTGTCCTCCAGGTATATGCTTTGAACATCTCTATCCATATGTTCTTGGCCCAAGCTGGTTGTATAATCGGTTTGGTTGAATTTCAGAACCATGGTAAACCATCTCAGTTCTGCTGTGTGGGTTTCTTACTGTTTTATTTTGAGATTGCTCTAAGATTTATCAAAGCCTCATTTCTGGAACTGTTGTTGCGTCATTGGACCATAGTACAGACAAACTAGTAGGATCCAAAACAATGATGAGAGAAGCAAGGAGATAGTGAGTACCATTCAGTACTTGGGTCCAGTTTTAAACATTCTGAACCAATGAGTGTCTTTATGAACGGTACATGGTATTTATTTGGAGCATTGCAGAAATCAGCCCTCACAGGATTGTTAGGAGGATAGCCATACAATAAGATCTTTATTTTTACAGATGAAGAATCTTACAGCGAATATCTGTAGGACGAAAGGCAAAGCTGCCCTGACCACACTTGTGAAATTAGAAGTAGACCAGTCTTGTTAGCCTAAAGCTGTGTCCAAGATAATAAACCCTAAATCACAGCCAAGCAAATTTACATGGATGCAGCACCATGCTTTCATAGCTGTTCTGCTTTCAGGACCCAAAAAGCTGATACATCTGCCTACTGCAGTACCAGCTCAGGTCAGGCAAGCTTGGGAATCGTGAGCTGTCCCAGTGGGAATTACTGAGAGGTGCTCAGGCTGAGCACCACGTTTCCAACCTCTGGACTTTGGATTCTGACCCAGACCAAACTGCCCTCTTGAGGAAAGACATGTTCGTTGCAACAATTCAAAGCTGTTTTGAAAGCTTTTTCTTTCACACTGTCCACGTTTTGAAAAGAAAGAAGTATTTTTTCTTGCTGCTATTTTTTTACTCCTTTGTAAACTGAACATTTAACTAGCCATCAGGATTAAGCCTGTCTTTTGTACACTGCTTGTGTAACAGAGCTGCATGTAATCTACACTCTTGTAGAAGAGAAGGATGATAGCTAGTCCCATTAGGAAATGTAGGTGAATGGATTCCTGAATCCATACATTGAGTCTTGCAGGCTTCAGTCAGCAGAGCTCAATGTGTGTATGGGATTGCCCGGGTTTTCTCACGCATGAAATCTTTGTCTCTTCCTTTATTGTTTTCAATGGTCTGCTACACTAGGCGATCTATTGTCATTTGGGTCAAGTAAAGGTTGATTTCTTGCTACAGCTTAGAACTTGGGCTCAGGTTTTACTGTGTTTTTTAATTTTTTTTTTACTGTGAAAGTGTNACTTGCATAATCAAACTTCCAAAAGAGGAGATTTCAAAAACAATGAAAAGCAGGTAGATGCCTAGCCATCTGAAAGTGTGCTCCTTTTTAAAGTCAGTCTTTGACAATTTACCACTTCTCTTTTTCTGTATTTCTTCAGCTGGAAACTAACAAATCATGTCTAAGAGTCTGACTTTTGTTAGCCAGAATTAAAGCAAATACTGAAGCAAGACTGAAACTATTGGCCTTGACTTGAAGAAATAAGGCATAAGTATATTTTTGTATCACACTGTGACTGGCTCTAATCTCATCTAATGTAAATAGGGAATATTTCCACTAACTTAGAAATGTTAATGTACTTAAAAGTTGTCAGAGGTGAGGATCAGGCTCTGTGTCTTTATCCTATATGGAGCACTTGTTGCATTAGAGTTAATATATTTGAATCTTTAAAAGTTTTTGTGAATGTCACTTGACTACTCCACCATAATATGATGAGCCTTTCTTTTGTAAGATGTGTTTCTGCACACAGTGAAGCTCACTTGTTACTGCTGTGATTTGGTAGTTTGTGCTTCTCCCTGTGTACACCCGTGCTTGGGTCATGGGTAGAGGGCATTGGAGAACCATCTCAGCATTTATCTGTTTAGAAATTCCTCACATTCTGTGGCAAATGCACACTTCTGTCTTATTAACTATTTATGCTTGGGTTATGCAATTATTTAGGAAAATCAACCTTTTAGTGTGTAAATATTAAATATGTTCTTATGTAGTAGCTGTTAATTTGGCAATGTAGAAATGTGTACAGTTGTGTTTTGTTTTCCACCTGGGTTGCTGAGTTGTATATTCCTTTTTGCATATGAGATGTGGAAACTGCCAGAGGTTCTGGACCTGGTTGTGGCTAATAAGAGGCTTTGTTTTATTTCAGATGTGAAGAGTACACTGAAGTTCCTGTACTGCAACCACTCTGCTCACAAAACTCCTGCTGAAGTTAAAGCAGTTTTGAATTCAAGTGGTTGGTTTGAGGTCTGTTATTTAGTCATTCTCTGACTTGTTTGAAGTCAAGAACTTTAAGTACTTGTCTTGATTTTGAGATTTACATTTGGTTGCAGATGAACTGATGCTGCAAAATGTAGCTCTTTTTGAACAGCCTGGCATTTAAACGTGTTGGACTTTAGATCATAACTTAATCTATAGTTAAACCAGGCTTATTTGAGAAACCAACTGAAATCATAATGCTGGCTTAGAATTTTTTGGGGTGTGTTGGTGGGAAGCTTTGACTCAGGTGTATAGCTGTGAAAGAGAAAAGCAGAAACTGAATGAAAAAGTTAAGACAAGGCACCGAGTAAAACATTTTATTTTTGTGTACTGAACAGCACATAACAAAATGAGGAAGCTCTTACTAAAAGATGTAACATGGAAGTGCTAAATGAAGAATGCACTGTCTGTTAAATTATATCACAGATTAAATGAGTCATTTACCTCATAGGTACAATGATGGTAAGTCCTTCAATTTTTAAGGCCCACAGCTGGATTTCTTGGCAGAGTATTACTGGGAGGGAAAGCCTGAATGAGGCTGGAATAGTTTTAACTACCAGCCTTAAAAGAAAACGAAAACTAAGAACACCCTACATGTAGGTCTCTCCCAGTAGCTTTTCTTGATCCCAAAATCAAATAACAGCAAATGCTCAGGGCATTATGTACACTACAAAAGTGAGGTACTATTGTTGATGATGCAGCAACGGGGATGTAGCTGGTTTTTTATCCACACACTTGTCACTTGGCATGGCTTCTAATCATGGGGTGAAGTCCTTACTATCAGGTGGGGAAGAAAAGATGTGATAATATTCTTAGTTGAGGTAAATTTAGCTTTTGTGTCAGGTTTTAAGGTTATTTATACTGTAAATTTTTAAGATATGTCTTGCAAATGGTGCATAAATTAGTTGTCCATTTTTAAGAACTCTTAATTTAATTAATTTACAGTTATGTCGTTTGACAGCGTTTTCCCTCCATTGGACTGATCGAGTGTTAAATTGCCTTACATTGCAGATTTTATAAGACTGGTTGTTAGGAAGCTGCTCTAGGGCAGCAGCATAAGACAACTACTTTCTCCTTCACCCTTCCTATAATGTGCCTCGTATAAGACTGCCTCATAAGCAGGTAGAACCAGTCTGCTTAAAATCAGCTGTTTGGAGGATGCTCCTGTGACACCAAAGCTGAAGTAGTGTCTGCACCTGATGTCTTCCCACAAGGTCTTTGTCAGGTAGGGCATGCATAGTAGGCTTTTCCTTGTGAAGTTTTTTTAATCAATCCATGTTTGCCTCAGAAGTGAAACCTGGTCAGACATGCCAAGCACATGCTACAGGTCTCTCTACAGGGAACCTGTCTGCCTTAGTTCCTTGGGCAGTCAGACAGGCTACTCTGATTTCATTAGCTGTGTTTACTTTAGCAAGCAATAGGAATGAGTCAGTAGGTTGAAGCAGGTGATGCTGGAGACCCTATATCCAATCTGAATGTGATTTGGGCATTTTACTTGGAATCAGATTAGTCTGTTTGCCTTGAAATGCCTTCAACATCTGCATACTCAGCCTTCTGCCAATGGTTTGTGTTCCTGAGCAACACTTTTACAGGATGTCATCTGTCTCTTCATTGATGCAGTGGAGGGACATGCTGAGCATCTAGGAACTCATCAAATGGAGTGGAAGAAAAGTGGTTGCCTGTGAATGCCATTTGCCAGTGTGGCAAGTGTAATGCAAAAAGGATGGATTCCCTGTTTTTCTCAGAGTCATCCTCCCCCTTTTCTCCACCAACCATAGGTATCTTCTTACTTGTTGGGACTTCCCTTTTTCACCTGTTACCTCCTTGGTCACACTTGTCCACTATCAGCTTTGTGCAGACAAGGTTTTTTTGACTCTGTCATCCTAGGTCTTTTATGTCTTTGAACCTTCCTGGTTGTGCACCTGATGTCTCCACAGAAAACCTTGTAGGCCTATACCTGAGTGATTTCCTAGGGGAAATGCAGCGTACAGTAACTGGCACTGCTTAGGAGACAGGTAGAGCACCAGAAAGCTTTAAGTGCCTAACAAGGGATTGGAGCAGATTTGGTGTGCACATCGAATAGATATTCTGGTTTTGCTTCCCCCAAGAGGAAGTACTTTGTATGCACCGAGACTGCTTTGTGGTTTGGCCTGGCATTTGGAGACAGGTGGGGATTTGCTTTGAAACTGCACCCCTACCCCAAGCCAAAACACATGTGCAGATGCAGCGATAGTGCTTCAGGCTCTGCGATGCTGGGCCAGAGGTGGGTGCTGATAGAGACAGGTGGGGTGATTTACCTGTCAAAGTCATGTTGTGAATGAGTTGCATCATGTCTTAACTGCTGTTAGGGAAATTAATTATAAATTGTTTAGATTCAGATTTAATTGTGGGTTGGTCACATAGCATTTCTTGTTCCTTGTTTGTGGTATAGTAATGTTTGTGATCTGCAGCATAAAACCCCAGGTGATTTTTCTCTCTGCTAAGTATAGCAGAATGATTAGGAAAGGAGCCAGCACTCTCTTTAATGTTACTGAGAAGAAATGAGGACAATTTTACAGGCTTAGGTGGTCAAGGTTGAAATGCTTTTGTTTTGAGACACATAGGAAACAAAACAATTTTTTAACCATCATTGTGTCCTGTAATACAGACTAGCATTTTTATTTTTGGTTCATGTGTATTTAGGGTCCTGTTGATCCTGTGGGTGCAGAAGCAAAGTGGCTAACTAAGTGTCTTGATGAGTTTGCACTTCTTTCCAGCTTGCATCAAAAGCTGCTTTCACTTAACCTGGCTGTAAATGGATACTGGGTTGCCCAGGCTGGAGTCTTAAAGCAGCAAGGTAGCCTGTTAACTACAGTTCTTCCTAGTGTACAGAGCACCACTGACAGAATAGAGGACTGGGGGCTGATAAGCTATATGTTGATTGGATGTGCTGTTAAAAGTTAGAGTACTTGCTTTTCATATGTCAAAAGATATGGTTCTAAGGTAATATTAAATTGTGTTTGTTATGGCCTGTGCAGAGAGGTATAAGCAGGCATGTCTATCAAACCCTGTTGTTCAGGGCCTCTGAGATGCTATAAAACTTGACAAGGTAAAAAGAAGTGTAAATTTTATAGTATAGTAATAAACCTATGTTTAAATTAACTAGAATCATATTGTTATGTTGTGAAACTAAGCATCTTTCTCTGTTGATTTAATCAGAATTGACACAGGAATACATTAGAAATGCAGTTTTTTATGTATGGCTCTGGTCTCCAATTTGTGGCAACTCGCACACTTGTTGCTCAGAAGACCCTCTGATACTGCCTGTGATTACAGGAAATTAAACACTCATACTGGGGTGAACAGGGAAAGCAACCTTATTTGTTAATATTTGTTCAGTGCAGTCGGCCTTGGACCAGCTCAGTCAGCTCTAAATGTCTGAAAAACTAAAGTACCAGTAGATGGCACTCAAGAATATGCAACATAGCACTTGGCTTTTGTTGAACCCATTGAACTTGTTCACTGCGAAGACTTCCACTCATGCGGCACTTTAGATAGTAACAGTACTGATTCTGATAGTAGACGACACGACTAAAGCCTGCTTTATGGAAAATATTTTGGACTAATTAACTCCCACTCTGTTATCCAGAGAAATAATAAGAACACTGATTAATTTTTAACCAAGTATGATCTCCTGGGGAAACAGGGAAATAGATGATCTCTTGAATCTCCTTCCACCCTTATTTTGATAAGTCAACTGTTGTGAAATATGTATATGAAGTTGTAAGATTTTCTAATACAAAGAGTTTATAGTTACTCAGGTTGGTGTTAGTATGGAGACAACTTCAGCATGTAGCCAGCAAGGTGATGGAAATTGTCCTTTATTTCTGGTTAGACTTCATATACCTGCAAAGAAGAAGGGTATTAGAAAAAAGTGTCATCAGGAGTCTTTTTAAGAACTGCTTAAAGAAGATTTCTCTGAAACGGACACAGATAGCTGATCCTGCCTTGATGCATGGTGAGGAGAAGACCCACAATGTCCTTTTCAGCTTTCTTTTTCTCTGTGGTTCTACTGCTATGATTTTACTGTTGTGAGGCACAATGGGTGACAGTGTAAACTTGGGGAGGTCACTGGACCATCACAAGTCTGAGACTTTCTTGTTGCTCCCACAAAAGGAAACTGTATGCATCTTCCTCATTGTCTTTCAAGAAACTTTAATTGTAGTTTTAAAATGTTAATGAATCTAAATGTAAGCCAACACATCAACTTTTTTCTGCTTGGGTTTACTTACTACATTTAGTGAGAAATATATTTTTAATTGGATTTATAAATATCGACCTACCTTAAGTAAGTTTGGGTATACATTACTGTAGTAATCTCAGCATTTTCTTCTTTCTGTAAAACTAAGTTAAATGAAGAGTGTCATACACATGCATGTTGGTGAGTATTCTGTTATTTTCAGCAAAATTACAGATTTGATTGAGTTTTCTTTAACTAAACTGTTTGAGATACGACAAACCTGTGAGAATGCTAAAGAGCTGCCTGAGGGTGTAATGCAGTATTTTACATCATGCTTTCTCTCCCCATTAGTAACTGAAGAATGATATGATCTCCAAGTTAATTAGTTTAAAAACTACTTTACTTAACTTAAATTTTTGCAGACATATTTCAATGTTGTATGTAGGTTTTGTGAGACTGTATGTTTGCAAAATCAGACATTAGCCAAAATTACTAGACTGATACTGGTAAATGGAGCTTACAGCATATTTCAAAAGTCTGGAATATAGGTGTTTCATGTAGGGTGAAATTCATTTCCCTGATTAGGCCAGTGAGGTGTGCTCCTACTAATGAGTTATAAACTGTAAATGCTGTAGTGGATTTGGGAGGTGTAGACTGTAAGGTGTCATTAGGATATGTTTGGGAGGGTTGTTGACCTGTGTTACCATTGTATACAAGTCATGTGCTACTTTGGTCTAAGGCATTGAGGTAGTTCTGACTGCAATTCAGCAATAATGGGAAGGTGGAATAGGGGTCAGTTTCTCTGTCCTAGAAGATTTCACTTCCTTCTAGAAAAATGCATAGTCATCCTGTACACACACTTCTGTGTAAGAGTTCTTCATCTCCCATTTCAAACAAACTCTGCCTGTCCACTAATGTACTGATTATGTTTGTCAGGATCACATTTACGAACAATTCTGCTCAAGGCTATTTATTGTGGTATTGCTTTTCTCTTTGGATACGCTTCCAAAAAAGGGGAGACAATCTTGCTTAAAAATAAATAAATAAAAATATTTGATAGTGTTATGATAGGTTCTCTTTTTTTGTGGAAGCAAATGGACTGTGCTATAATTACAGGTAGAAGGATGAGGTTTTGGGGAGCTCCTTGTGAAAACACTGGCAGGAAATCACTGGGTTTGCTTACCTTAAGTGAATCAGGCCACTTTTGCTTTCATCGTACAATGTATGCAAAGCAGAAATAACTGTCTTTCTTTTGATCAATACTTCTTGCTCTATGACCTGCATGGAATGTGTGCTGATTGGTCTTTGTGCTGCATTCAATTCACAACAGGGAAAAAAAGAAATATTGATTAAAGAGAAGATAATTATTTCTGGTCTACACTGTTACAGAGGTCAAAGCAAAAGTGCTTAATTTAGGATTAAAGGATTTAGACTGTGTGGCACACTGCAGGAGATTCCCAAGCACCAATCATTTCGCAGAGGAAAAAATCATAAATATTGTTAATAATCTGTCAAGTGCCAAATTAAAGTGACTGTATAGATATAAAATGCAGGCAAAAGACACAAATTGGAAAGATTTAGATTTAGGACTAGGTGAGTTCTAGAGGTCCCTTCCCACCAACATTTCCATGTTTCCTTTGTATAGTGACTACTCACAATGAGCAGTTTTGAGAAAAGTTTAGGTGAGTGTTAGGAGAAAGACTGCTTAGAGTTTGAGTTAGACCGAGGCTGCAAAGGGTCTGTCAAAGGAAGAAGTGGGCTGCAAAAGTAGTTTTCCCCTGGGAGCTTTTCTATTCTGGCCATGGCTGGAGTCCTTGTGCCAAGGCTTAGCTCACATCTAGGGATAGGGGCAGGATTGATGGTAGGCCTATGTTAGTGTTAGGAGAGAGAAAAAGCCTAGAGCTCCAGCTGTGGTCAGGCTCTGAAGGGTCTCCCAAATGAAAAATTCTTAACTACAAATGCATTAAAACCAACTGGGGCTAATGAAGGTAATTGTCATTTCAGCTATCACATCTGATCCGTGCTGAAAAATATAGTGTATTGCTGTCGTTATAAGAATACACATTTTTTGCAGATAGATTTTTTTGGCTATGCTGGGAAAGCCACCAAGTGGTGGCATTGAGTAGGTTTTCTCCATTGTTTTATTTTTTATTCCAGTCACCTGCTGGTCTTTCTAGGAACTTTTGAAATCACAGTAGGACTTCAAGATCCTGATGGCTACCTGTAACAGCCTTGGACCACAAGTAAAGTTAACAACTAATTTTGTTTCAGCTGATATCTTAAGCCTAGTGGGTAATAAATGTTGGGGGTTTGGGGTTTCTTTTTTTACAGTGTTTTTTTTAATTGCATTGCATTTTTGAACTTCTGTGATCATTTTAATATCTAGTATTGGACTTGCAACCATCGTAACTTAATGCATACAACTGTTATAGTCTGTTTACATAATTTAAATTAAATAAGAAATACTCAGTTCAGTTTTTCTTTTCCAACTAGTTCAGCCCAATCTCTTGTTTGTTCAAAGTTAAGAAACTGAAGGAACAATGAGAATGCAAGGGCTCAGCTATCATCTGCAAAACTGCAGATTCCTACAGTGTAGAAATTTCCACCTGACCTACTTGTCTACTTGTCTAATTTGCCTTTATGTTCACTGGAGAGGTAAAAGTGTATTTCAAGGACCTGTCTCCTCTAATAGTAAGGCAAAGGTCTAACAGGGTGTGGAGAACCTGACCAGAAGACCTTTGTACATTGAGGAGGTGGTGATGAACATAACATTTAACCTGAGTAGGTGCACTGTGCTGCATGTACAGCCTGGCCTTCAGGGCTGTGCTGTGCTGCACGAATTCCCTGGCTTCAGGATAAACTTACCCAGCTAATGATAGCAGAGGAGCCTGCAGGCAGCTCCCACTGGGTACCAGCAATTACACCTCCTGCCTGGCCTTGCCTGTATCTAAATGTGCAGCAAGAAGTTCTTGTGTGAACATCCTTCCTGTTTGACAGTAGAAATAATGAATACAGTTGTTTCCTAGTAAGAAAATCCTGCAATAGCTTGAATGACCCAAATGGGGGGAATCCCTTTTATGGGCACGGTCTGCACAGCGTGCTGTGTGTGCGTTGGAGATGCTGCAGCACTTGGGGTTCTCAGCATCTAAAGGCAAGTAAGGTTATCACCTACACTATTCTGTCTCTCTTTATAGTGTTAGCTCTAATAAATGGCATTTTAAGTGAAGCTTTACAGAGGCTGAATATCTTTCTTACTGGAATCATAATCATAATGGACCAGCACCTCCTGACGCAAAACAGAGGGGTTAGGCAAGTCTTGTTCTAATAGCAGCTAGTCCTTTCCACTGCATTATGAAGAGACTCTAGAACAATAACTCAGAAGTAGAAATCTGTGCTACAGGCCGCAGAAATTTGGATGGGTTCCCACTCGGCAACTAGAAAGAGTCCAATCAGCATGTACAGGTACTCAATATTTGACTTCCTGATTTAAGAGTGTATTTTGGTGAACTATTTTCTCTTTTGTACACTTAACACATCAAAAATTACTTAATGAAACATCTAAAATGCTGGTTTATCTATTCTTACCGAGTACTGATTTTAATCAAAATAGGTCTTGACAGAAATGTGTAAGAAGAAAATCTAAATAAGAATTAAACAAAAAAAATCTTGTATTTTTTAATTTTTAAAATAAAGTCATTACAACAAGTATAGGGAATTTGTGAACAACATTTCTCAGCGCAGATCTGGTAGCTAAAATGACAGATTGCTTTACTCTTCCCAAGTATCAGTGAATTTGTAGTTAAGAATTACCTATGCTTAGATCCCATTTTCCAAACTGCTAATTGTCTTTAATCTTTGTATAAAGCACCCATGAAAACATAGGTTGGAAGGGACTTCTAAGAGGTCACCAGTCCTATCTTATGCTCCAAGCAGGACTATCGCCAGCACTCCATGAAATCAGCTATGGCTTTGCCTTGCTGACTCTTGCACTGCGTTGTTGTATTGAGCTGCATCATAGCTATGTTTGTTCACTGCTATTGATGAGTCAGTTATTTTTTTACTTCTTTCAACTTGGAAATTGTACTGTAGCAATGAGGAAAAAGAAGAAGACAAAACCCCATGGGACTGGCTAGCAAAGCAGTGACAATCACTGAGTGGCCAATTTACCACTATAATTTAGTGGTATTTCTGCAATTGCTGCTCACGATGGATGTGTATGTATACAGATTGGGTGATATCTTGTTAGAGTGGAGGAAAGAATCAGGCTTTTATAGTAGACTGTACATAAAGACAAACTGATGTCAGGCAGTGTGTCAGACATTATGGAATTATCATCACAAGAGCCTTTTAAGAGTGGATTAGCTAAAAACTACCTGCTTCATGAGATCATGCTTATAATACAGAGGTTGTTTCCTTGCAATCCAAGGTAGCTGGCTTTTCTGTGATTTCTCTGAATTTGGAAGAAGGAATGGTTTGAATACCAAGCCAACACACAAGCTATATGTGAGCTTCCTCTTCACAGGTATTTAAGCTTAGGGTAAGACTTGGCACGTCAGCTGGGAGTGTGGCAAATTAGTTAATCTAATATGACTAAAGAGAACATCATGGTCCTTTCAACTTTTCATAGCACTCTGAGGCTGGAAAAGGTTCAGTGAGCTGTACTTGGCTAAATTTTCTGGCAAAATGCTTGTTTGTGAAACTTCTACCTCTTAGTGCCAGCTGGGAACAGAACCAGCAGTATCAGCCTGAATTTGGGTGCCCTCCTCCCATCAGTTTTGCATAATGTAAGGATCCATCTTTTGGAGTAGCTCATCTGAACTCCTAGGTTTCTTTTGTTTTAATGCACTTACCACAAATCTGAATACATGGGGCTGAAGAGGCATTTAATTCTTTTTTACATGTAGGTTAATAAGACATTGGGTGATAAAGATGCTCTGGTGTGGGGATCCTGATTATGAAACTAAGGGTTTCAGGCAGAAACTTCATCCTTCCTCACTGGCATAGCAGGAACTTAATACAGAGGCAAAGATCTACTTGTGTAGTGTTCATTGCTGTATTTGGAGCTCTGACCACAGTAATTTAAAATAAATTGATTATGTACAAAAGTGTAGTTTTGCCCCTGCATGGATAGTCAGTCTAAGAAATGTTACATTTGTTTAGTGTCAGTTTTGTTTTTCCACTTCGCAGAATGAAAGGATAGGAATGCCAAATAGACTTGGTGCTCATCAGATATTTATATTCACATATGCCTTGGGACTGTCTTTGGTGGCACCTTGCTAGGATACACTTGCTTGCTTTTTTTTTTGTTTAATTGTGCAGACCAGACAGCTTCTGCTTTCTTGCCATTGATGTCAGTGTTCATGACAGAAGCACTCATGCTGTCACTATTGGAATGGCTATGCAGTTTCTCATTCTCTCTGTTTTGTCACAAACAATTTCTTGTTAAGAATATATTGTTTATTGGTATTGATGAATTTGGAAGATAGAGAATGCAGAAGGAGAATTTAACTTCTTAACAAATTGTCTGTCTGTCCTTGTTTACAAAGCAAACTTCTAATTTCTCATTCTCAGCAAAATAAGTTACTGCTCTGGAAGACCAATACATGGGAATAAATAAATAAAATTTTGACTTCATTATTTGGCTTTTTGCCCCTTCGATCCTTGAGGTGTTTTCTGAAGCTGCTTTGCAAATATTTACTTAGAACATGTAGAAGAAAGAAGGACTGGGTAGGTAAATGTACTGTTGGTTATACATTTGTCAGTCATTCATGCATGCATGACTGGGTATCTGCAATTACCAAGTAAGTGGGTATCAGTTAGCCACATGCAGCTGGGAGGCTAAGAGGTACTTGAAACTTTTGGGTAATCAGTTTTTGTAAAGAATGACATAGACTTTTCTAGCAGTGTTGGGTTTGTGGAATGTCTCCAGAGATTGGATAATCTCAAAATGGCCAATTAGGATTTTGATAAGAAGAAGTTTTTTATTAAAAGAAAACATGGGCCAAGAAATGAAGCTACTTAGCACTATCAGGAAATTGTAAGTGAAGTATATTATCCACCAGACAAGAAGACTTCTTTGTCTGAGGGTCAACAATTATAAAACCTTTGGAATCAAAGTAATGATGATAATTGTATTCCTACTTTAAGTATCAAGTATTATTCCCAGGGCTAAAGAAAAGTTAGCTCATGGGCAGCCAATTAGCCACAGTGCAGTTTTGGCACAGGACAGTTCATTCCAGTCTGTCTTCTGAAGAGCTCTAAGAGGTTGATGTGATAATAGGCCAAAGCCATTCAAAGAATATATGGTACACTATGAAAATGCAAATTTTTCTTTATCTAGTTAGCTCCCTGTCATGATAATGTCCTCTTATGGTTTTTTTTCAGTGTAAATAACAAGGAAAAGTCTCTTTTTCTTCATGGAGCATGGAGAGGTAGTTGGGGCAGTGTTGCACATTGCGAATGCATACTCTTCCTCAATCCTGTTCTCCAGATATAAAGATGTAAAGTTAGCACAATGTAGAAATTGGAAAAGTAGAATGTGATGGAACACTCTCTCATTTTTCTCAGTGCTTTTCTTTAAAATACTCATTTGACATATTACATTTTAAACCTCTGTTGATATAAGTGCTTGTTCCTGAATTAGCAGTTGTATTTCAAAAAATCTGTGGCCATTTTTTTATGAACAGGAAATTTGGTGGTTGCTAATGGCACAAAACTGTGGCTCAGGTGACATGTGCCTGATTCTTAGCTATGATGCAAACTTCTTTTTTGACCTGGCAAATGATTGTCCTCTAGTTCTTGCCAATTCTTGTGGAGGGTAAACTGCTGATTCCTGCATATCTCCATGTGGATCTAGGAGATGGGCCACAGGGAGGAACAGGAAGAGAGGAAGACCCTTTGTCCTGCAGTGCCTTAGATCACCAGAGGCAAAATGGAGATAATACAATTGCTGTATTATATTCTCACTATATCCCATTTATAACTTGGAGCAATTACTTGGAGCAAAATAAAATCTCTGGAGCAGCAAATGTACTGTACTTTTTATTGTTTTGTACTTGCTTTTCAATACCAGATTGCAAAGCAGCAATACCACTTTAGTACTGGGCAGAACTCCTAAAGGGTACTGTAATGTGAACAGTAACAATCATAGGGGAAGGAAGGAACCAACACACTGAACACTTGGAGTAAAATGACGTGCTAAAATTTGAAAGAACTATACCAAATAGAAAAAAACCAAATTGCTTCTTTTTCTGTAAACGATAGTTTCTATAGTTTTCTATAGCTTTTAAAAATAGCCTTACCAATTAAATTCATGTGCAAGTGAAATCAAAGCACTCCCTATTGGCAAATAGGAAATGAGAGCTGACATGACAGCTCTCTTGGGTGCCCCTGTTTTAATTTCCTTTGTACTTCATTGTGATCACCTGTAAGCAAGTTGAACACTCATTTTGAAGTCCAGGGGAATAGTTAAATTTTGGGTAGTGTGTCAGCAGCAAATGATTCCTATAAATAGTTGCTTATGATTCTCTTTGATTTAATAGAGCTATTTTTTATTCAGGCTTTCTGCCTGACTCTAAAGCTGACAAACAATCATTTGGCTGTCACAGTAATCTTTGTGCAAAGGTAATTTCATTTTTG
Source organism: Haliaeetus leucocephalus (assembly GCF_000737465.1). Lineage (NCBI taxonomy): Eukaryota > Metazoa > Chordata > Aves > Accipitriformes > Accipitridae > Haliaeetus > Haliaeetus leucocephalus. The sequence continues at coordinate 141,076 of NW_010972677.1, forward strand.
AAAGGAAAAAGAGCTGCCATAGTGTAGGTAGCAGAACTAGGTCACTACTTCAGAGAGGAATCACTGGAGCATATTATTTAATTTCTAGTCAAAAGACTTAGACTGCTGGGTTCTCCTATCATTTGCCACTGAATGATGACAATATTCAGTGTCAGGGATAGAGGTTTCCAGTAAAGTTCAAAAAGAATATGTTTCCCCTCTTACTCCCAGTTGTTTGCAATGTAAGGGTGCACAAATAAAGAATTCTTATTTGTTCAGTTCATTCAAAGAGATGAATTTTTTTCCTAGTTAAGAAATAAACCAAGAATCAACTGGGATTTTTTTCTGTTTCATAATAAGGGATAGTGAGATAAGAGCAGGATCCTCTTGGGAAGAGACATTCAGTGGGAAGGGGTTCTGGGTAGGGGTTGTGTGGAGCATGGTAGGAGATGAAGGAGTTATGGGAGAAAGAGTTTGGCAGTAGACAAGCCATGGTGTCTTGTCCTGACAGTGAGATTTTGAAAATACAAGAGTCTAGTAGCCAAATCTGTCTTGGGGTTTGTGGACAGATAACAGCTGATCATGCTGGTCTCTGTGCAGGATAGCTCTATAAACTCACTTGTGATTTACATTTTTTTTTTTGTGTGGAAAGGTCAGAATCTACTCGTCTCTGTTTCCTCCCTCAGGAAAGATCACATACGGTGATACCAGAACATACGTGTGTTTAACCTTGTGGATGTTGTTGAAATTTGTCTCAGTGCTGTTAGCTTCATGATGAACAGTCACCATTAATTAGGAGAGCTGTAGTCTTGAACGTTGTGACCAGATATGATGTAGCTAAGTTAGCTCTGGTTGGTGAAGTATCTTTGCACTGAGAATTTAGTGCTGCAGCATTCCTTAGGGACTGGAGATGAAAAATGTTTCCAAGAAGCATTGGAATTTTCTAACTTGTACATTGCTTTGAAAATTTATCTAATAAGATGTATGAAAACACCACATTGTTTTGAAAACTAACTGTGTTTTTAGTTTTCTCTTATTTCTTCTTTGCAGTTTTTCTTTGCAGTTAGAGGTATGGATGATGATACGCCATGATGCAGAGGAACTGTTTCATAGAAGATCAACAATATCCTTTAGATTTCTTCAGTTACAGTTTTACTGAAGACTGTGAGAGTCTATGCATGAAGTTAAGATGATGAAAATAAGATTCCTTAGAGTGGCTTTAATCCTCTTGGGCTGTCCACTGCTTACCGGTAGATTTAGGGAGTTGTAATGACAAATTTGGTAATTGCAGCAACCTTGCACTGGTCTAACACTTTTTGTGTTAGAGCTGTGCTGGGTGACTGCGATTGCAACCATTAGTTTAGACAAAGCTATTTTGTTTCATGTGCCTTTACAGTCACTGTTTGCTGCAGCCATGGAACTATTCTTCCAGCTGTCTGTGTCTCAGGTTACCTGTTTCCTCATGTGCAAAAGTGGTTAAATTCCATTCCAGTGTACTTCGCATGCCAACAAAGATAGATGCAGATAACCTCATGAAAGTGACTTTCCTTTTCTTTTTCTTGCTTGGGCTGAATATGATTCTCCCTTCAGGCCACACCACTCCTCTCAGAGAAATTGATTTCTGAACAGGTGAAAGCATATATATGGGAGGGTAACTGTTGGACAAGTGTGCTTTTTAAGGCAGAAAACTGGATAAGCTATAACTTTGTTACACTAAATAACTGGAAAATTTATCTGACATTTGCAGAAAACTAGTAATGTAAGAATCATCTTTCTTCAGAAGAAGGAATTTGAAGGATTTGTATTTGCTGTCATGGCAAAATCATTAGCTGATAAAAAGGGAATAAATGAAGGTTAAAGATTTTTATTGCAGTTAACAACAATGTCACTTCTCTCTTTTCATTCCTCTGGGCGGGTTGAAAATGAACTTTCCTGTGTTTTCCTGAATTTTAGACTTTAAACAGTTTTACAGTTTTAAAACCATAATAGAAAATTATTGTGTTCCAGTCAGTTACTGAGCAGTGTTTTGCCACAGCTGATTCTCTGGTGACCACTACATGTTAGCTATTAAACTGGTCGACTGGTAAATACTCATGGGAGATTGTTAAAGTAGTTAAATGTTCTGAACACAGCTCCACTGCTGTTCTGATAATCTAGCTGTTTGCTTGTATAAATATGTATATATATATATATATGAGCACACCCCTGATGTATGTTTATGGTTAGGTATGCGTAAGTGAAGAGGGGTCAGTGAATTCTGAACAAGGGCAGCTTTATGCTTGGATGAACCCTGGCTGCCAGAGTGTTCCTGAGGGGGCTGTAAGACCTGTCCTGTTCATGCTGAGGAAAATGGCCAGAGCTTTGAACCACCTAAGTAGGGACCCTGTTGTACCCAGAACAGCCTCTGACTGTCCTGTACCAGGCTGGTGCTCTTCTGCTGCATCGTCCTTGTGGTATGCGAATATTTCCCCTCTGTATTTGAGAAGGCTACTCAGAATCTGACACATTTTTGTGTGTGTCGGTTGCATTCCCTTCAAGGTTGAGTTTCAGGCATTGCGAGCCCTCTATAGCTCTTTAAAGTAGTATGGGTGCAGATCTTCTACATAGAAGAACTGTTTCAAAGCCAAAATGAACAAACAAAACTGTGGAAGTGATCGTAATGTAGCACTGCTGATTTTGCGCATAATGGCTCCTGTCTGAGATATTTTTGGCCCCATCCACAGATGGCAGTCACTTTGCTGTTACAAATGTCTGGATAAAGCAAGCTGGCCAGCATGGTGAACTTTACAAAGTGAAATTTTTGGCCTGACGAAGCTGTTTGGTTATCAGATGTAACCAAGTTCTACAACTTGGCTACATTCCCAGCTGTCTTAAATCATCTGACAGAGCCGTGACTGGCATGGTTTTTAATTTATTTCATGGCTAAAAAACTTCTGTGTTGTGTGTGTTGGTATCAAGGTGTCTTCGGTACATCTCAGGCAGGCTATTGCAGTGTCCATGGGGCTGGACATAGGGCTAATATTCTTGAATCCATTCCAATGAATTTGAATCAATTAGGAAATATCCATGAGTGCAGAGATGAGTTCTCTGCCTGAGTACTTTTACATGAGTAGGCTGTGATAAAGAGTTAGCTTCTTGGAAAATTATAAATGTGAAGACATGCAAAATAGCTCTCTGTCAGAAGAATGGACAAAGTCTACATGGGTTTCCTGTGACTTCGTTGTTCTGCAGCTTGCTATGAATGTATGAGATTATTTTTTGAAGCCAAGCCTTTAGGCATTTTACAGGTGAATTTTGCTTCATGTTGAGGAATTACCTACAAAGCTATATAAAATTATTTAATATGTTGTTGATCTGCAATAAACAAACTGCATCTCAGGGTAGCACACGAATGACTGGTCTTACTTGCTGTACTTAATTATCAGTCAGCATAAATATTCTTAAAGAAGTCATGTATGCTTAAAAAGAACTGAGATATTGTTACTCCTTACACCTGTGTGACTTTGCAGAATCTGAATTTTAGGTCATTTCTGATAGAAAGAGAAACTGGTGG
>NW_010972677.1:144617-219127 GCF_000737465.1 Haliaeetus leucocephalus
TTTATTTTGTATATATTTACAGCTGTGTTTTTCTATGCAGCCTGTGTATTTTTGGAGAATGCAGATGGCTTGTTGTTATGATTACTGCAAAGATCTTCCCTTCCTCATAATAGCAGAGGTCCTTTAGCCTCTCAACAAATTAAAACACCTTTTCTAGGCCTCCGTATTTTGAAGCCCCTTTCTTTTCTTTCTTGGTTCTTCCTTGTTCCAATTTCATTTCCTCCATACAAACTCCATTCACTTTAATTAAAGCTACACTTTCTTCTTTTTTTTCTTCTGTCCTGTCTCCCACTTCAGATGGCTAAAATTCTTGAATCAGTCCTAAAGAAAGGTGTCTGCAAACTGTAATGTGGGTCAGTGCCCCTTCTCTGAATCCCTGCTATTGCTCCTTCGAACTGTCATACATTTAGGAATATGAATTATACAAATGAGATTCCACAAGATTTCATCCACACTTTATGTAATAAAAAATTGAGCTTAAATATTCCACCTGAACATGGGAACAGAACACAGGAAAACACCAATTCTGGATAGAGTCCACTCCCCACTTTTCATGACAGCAGAGTCACATAATCTTCATCATAAATTTGTTGAATGCAGTCCAAGGCTAGTTTGGTTGTTGGACTCATTATTAGTGGAAGTCCTGTCAAGATTGTTTTTACTTAGATGGCTAGTTTGCATCCATTTCTCCTAAGTGAAAATTATCCATAAAGAGTTTTTTTACTTCCCTTGTTGTTATCTACATTGGTATTTTAGAATAAGAACCATGGTCTCATTAAGCTTCCATTTTGCTAGATTACCGCACCTAGCTCTGTTTCTTTCTTCAGGTGAGAGTAACTTTTTTGTTCCTCTGGTGGTCATAGACCTTCTCTGTGTGCATTTCAGTTAAAAGCACATTTCATTAAGTATGAGCAAACTGGACCTCAGTGGTCTATCTTAGTGCAATCTCACTGTAGTTCTGTGCAGAGGTACTAATATTTCCTCATTTATGTATTTCCTGAAGGAAATAAATTTTAATATTTATGCATATAAATTTTTATACTTCCTGAAGGAAATCCATGAATGGTATGTCTTAGGATTGCATATATTTTTTCACTGCTGCATCACATTGTGGTTCACAATCCTTTGCTGGTTATACAACTTTTCCTTCTCCCTCTGCAGCTGGCCACTGTTAAATCCATATCCTGCAACAGAAGTTTATTTTCTGGATTTGCACAGTGGGACAATGGCACTTAATGTCCTAGTGTATCGTGCTTTTTGTATGATATTACAGTCCTCCTCTGTGTTGAAAATGCTTTGTGACTTCAGCAAATTTCATTAGCATGCTCTTGTTTTCTTTACCCTTTTCTTTACCCTGTTCTTATAAGTCACCTATCTCCTTGCAGCCTGATTTCTTTTGGACTATAAATCTCCTTTCAGAACACCACACCACAGTGTATTTTCTCCTTTGGTTAGTTCCTTACCTGCTTACAATTCTTTTGCTGAGGAGGCTTCTCCAGGTAAATAATTTGCTTTGTGGTACTTCAGAGGGAATTGTTTTATGAGATCCAGGTTTAGTTCAGGTTTAGTTTGTTTTCTGTGTTTTATTTTCCTTTCTTTGTTGTTAGCAACATGTTTGCTGTCTCTAGACAAGCAATCTTACTGACAAATAAGTGAAAAATCTTTGCAACTCAATTTGCAGTTTGATGCAGGGGTGGGAATTAATTGGTTCCCCTGTTTTCCTTCATCACGTGAAATTTCTCCAGTTCTACTTTTGCTGTGAGGTAACGAACCACACCTGAAAACTAGACAAAAATGTTTAGTTATCTTAAATTTCTCCATCTGCATAGTTGCTCCACTTTTTTTGTTCTTCTACTTATACCACCAAACGATCTTTTATTTTTTGCTAGAGTTCATAGTCAGCCTGACTTCTGGCAGTGTTCTTTCTTCTGACCTTTAAAATACATTTTTATGTATTTACTGGTCCTTTCTCTGCTAATTTGCAAGCCCCTAAGTTTTTCTTTTTCTGGTTTTAAAAAAAAAATGCTGCTAAGAGAAAGACCTTGTCTGTGCTTTTTAGATTTATTCCTTACTGACCAGACACAAGGCCATGAAATAAACATACGTGATTATGAGTGCCATCTTTGGCCTGTCTGTATAAATGAGTACATTCATATATCGATATAACAGTGTGAAATTAACAGTACAGTTTGACATTTATGGAGTCTTGATTTGCTATTAACATTTCCATTTGGCAATTACTACTCAGTATAGCAATTCATTGACTTTAATGATGAAGAACTCTATGCATTTATATGAATTAAAAATTCAATAATGTTCCTACATCTTATCAGCATGATGAATCCATTCTATTACTACCAGATTAATAATGCCCGCCTTCTCTTTCTACATCATGAAAACAAAATCGGTTAATTCTTTTATCAGGAGCCTATTCTCTAGTGGTGTGTGTTGAAGAATGTAAAAATTCTCCTCCATTTTTGGTTTAATAACTGTAGGAAAAGAATCTTGAGAATTAGACTGTATATGGTAAGACATTAAAGAAGGTAGTTATACTGCTTTCAGTTTATGAAAATGAGTTGCATGCTCAAAAGCCTTGATCTTTTTTGATGAAATTTTCTGAGCATTAACACTGGGCTAGTGATAATGACCTACCTCTGATACGTGCTGTAGTTATATATCTCAATTTATAATGTTTATAAATTTGAGATATCCAGTTAAAATGCTATTGAAATAAGATGATCAATAAGGACTAGTTAGCCTAGATTATCGTTAAGAATATTTTTGATGATAGATATTGATACCTTCTTTTCTGGGTCAATACAAGAGACAGAGCAATGGGATGGTAGAGAAAACTTTTCATTTTGATTGAACAAGGAGTTAAGCTTTGAAACGCTTAATCAAGTGGGGGCAAGCTGTGGTCAGGAAAAACAAAGTAAACTTACTGTATCTGCTGGAAATTAAATCCTGTGAATGAGTAAAATTTTACTGTGCCCTGAGGAAATTCAGGTTTGTGTTTTGTTAGTTTATTTTTGTACAGACCAATTTGATACATTTTATATATATATATATATATATATGAAAAAATGTCTAGGTCTTCTTCAGTATTACTGTGGGAGGATCACAGATTTTAGGGCCAGACAGGACTGTTAACACAAGTAGCTTGAGATTTACAGCCCAAATCTTAAATGCAGGTCTGGATTCCCAATTTGGTCCATTACCAAAGGAAAGCATTGCTGAAAGTCAGATAGGATGAAGGTGTGGGTTTCAATACTGAGGAAATTCAAGTTTGTCTGTAATAAAAACAGATCAAACCAGCACGGTGAGCATTCATGGAAGAGTGTGGTCAAGGAGACCTTTGAAACTAATATGGAGAGGGCAGGTTCATTGTGCCCCACTATTTGCTGAATCCATGCCATCTTATTCTATAATAATGGCACAACTTAAATACGACAAGTAAGCACAAATGGAAATTAATGAGAAACAAATTTGGAACAGATGGGAGGGAATAGTTTTTCATGCAGAAAATGCTCAGCTTTTGTAATGACCACAGAGGTGAGGTTGTTGCGGAGGTAATTTAGAGGAAAGAATAATGGACTGTGTTATGACTTCAGTGCGATTATAATCTGAAATGACATTGTATGGCCTTTCCTTAACATCTCAGGCCATGCTTTCTTTCGGGTTGCTGTCTTTGCGTCTCCCAAGGCATCTTTTACAGTGCTGTCCCTTATGCTGGAGGGGGGCAGGAGGCTGCTTGTTATTACAATGCTGCCAGAGATCTGGCCTCCACTGCCAACCATTTTCCAGTTGTGTTTGCTTTTCTGAGAGGAAAGGAAATGATGGGAAAGCTGCAAAAAGAACAGTTTCACTGTTGGCCCTAGGAGTCTAGAAATACATTTGAGCAGCAATTGAGATTTACTGACTGAGCCACAACAGAGAGAAAGTGTGATCCTACTCAAGCAAGTTACAAGCTCCCAGTGGCTTTACCTTTAAACCATTGTAGAGTATTGAATCATAGATGAAAGTGCACAGAATTTTTACTGTTACTGTGCCAATTCATTTTAAACACTGTGTTGCACATTACATCGCAGGAGTTTTCTGAAATATCTTTAGCTTAGTTCTTTGCACTACAGATAGACTGTATGGAAATATAAGCTCACAGGAGCTCATTATGGAGTCAGTTTCTTGTACATCCAAGCAAATTATGAAATCAGTTAGGAGCCAGAAGGGAATCTGCAACACTGTAGGTAAAGAAAATGGTAACACTAACATATCGATTCTTAGCATTTCTAATTTGCTCTTTCCACTAACACGTAATATACAAATTGGTGGAGAAGCAAAATCAATCCTGATAAATAATGTAATTATATACATAAAGGTTTGATAATGCAAAAGAAACACAGCTGCTATTTGCAGATTTCCACTTATGAAAACTAATATTTTCCAGTACAATTTTAGAAAATGCCGCTATGATTTGACACAGTCATGTTCCTGCGAACAAGACCCTATACTTTACTGCACTTGTAAATAGCTGTTGAAGCAATGAAATAGAGAAAGCAAATGAAGAAACTTCTTTTGTCATTGAAATATACCCTCTAAGCAGGCAGCAAAGTTGAGAATTAGATGTTCTGATCAGCAGCTGGGGGCAGACAAAGAAACAGTTTGCCTTTTTTGTTCCTGGGAATGTCCTGTTCATGAACTGGAATACAGCTGCTTGTTTGGACTCTGTGTTGTTAATCATAGATGAAAATGCAATAATGTCGTTTCAGTTAAGAACTGGAAAAAATTCAGTTTCTTGTGAACATTTTCAATTAATTTCCTAAATGCTACCACTGCTGTGTGACCTTGCAACTCCATACAAACACAGCTTTCAAATTATTCGAGGTTTTAGAAGGATTATGCTGCACTCATGTACCTATTTATCAAATGCTTTCAGAATGTGATTTCTTAAGTATCTTTATGGTTATGAAATACAACCTCATTTGATGGTCAGCAGCTTTCATATGTACCTGGGTTACAATGGAAGTGTTTTTCAAGTTTCTCATAAAGCAGTTAACATGGGGAGCAGGATAGAGAAAACATACTCTCTGTTGAATTTAAGGCAGTTTTATTTATGAAAGTCCTGACACTTATGAAGTATAGTGGGCTATCTTCTTCTGCTTCAGCAGCAGAGGGAATTGTGTTGTATTGCTATACCACCTCCATTTGACAAAGCAGTGTGCTGGCTTGTTTTAAGGAATCTGTTTTGCTCAGTGCTTGCTGGGTGGGATACACAGCTTGCTAATGACTCTTGTTGCAGATCCCTAGTTTTTGGGAAAGGTTATATAATGCTGTTACAAAGCAGTTATAGAAACCCTTGAGGTTTTCAAAAATCCTTGACTTCTTGGCTGCATTTCAGTTCAAGGTATGATACTGAGATTGCTTCATATTTCTATGAATTTGGCGACACCATCATTTGCGTACTGGTGGAGATAATTTTTGGTACAACATCTGCCTTTGCGAATGCTGACTGCAAGGTTAAACTGACCCTGCTGTAGGTCAGGATGGGAGTAGGTGTCATTGTGCTTGAGGGATGTGGAGAAGACATGGAGGGCAGTGCATTGTGTGATGGCTGTAATGATCTGAGTGTTTGCTCACCATGGAGGAGATCAAACAGGCAGCACAGAGACCTGTTCTGCCCAACTTCCAGCTCATATCCTTCTGAAGGCTCTGGGAGGTTTTCCCAGGAGGTAATGGGGGTGGTGGTGGTGTTTGTTTTAGTAATTTTATCTTATGGAAGATATCCAGCTCTGTGAGGTTGTTTCATTTCACATAAGCTGCCGATTGATTGACCAGGTGTTAGTTAAGATTACCGTTTGAGTGGTAGCAAGCTGGCTGAAGTACAGCCCAGGTAAGACAGAATTAAATTTGTTTGGTTATAGGCACCAGTTTGTAGTAATGGACTAAACATCAGCTCCCTCATTACATGGTTGGTTGTCCTTTTTAAGCCTGCTTCCCCCCCAAAAGAAGGAATAGCTTTGTTCATCCAGCTTAATCTGATGAGGAGAGCTTTGAGCAAGGATGAAAAACCCTCTATGTTAAAATAAATGTGAATAATGTGCACAAGTACATGAAAAATGGGCAGTATGAGGTGTTCATAATAGTGCTTAGCTTTCTAGTTGTCTGAATGATGACGTTTTGGAACATTTTGCAGCAGAACAATGTGGTGTGTCTGTCCTCAGATTTCTTTAATAACAAGGGTGTACAGACAGAATGAAACCGGTAGCTGCCTTGCACTAGAGGTGAGCAGGATGTCTTGCTGGAGTCTTTTTTGTGTGCTTGATGCTGCCCTGAAATGGCTTGGGAAGTGCCTTGGTTGCTACAGAATAGTCAGTCTTCCTATTCCTGTGTGCAGTGGGTCACTTCAGCTTTTAACAAATGCTTTCCTTCTGAGGTAGATTTTTGGCAATTACTATTTCTTACAGAGTATTCGGATACAACGTTAAATACAGACTCAAGCTGCAAAGTTCAGTTCCTGTTTCCAGCTTCCTCAAATTCTGAGTTGCTTAGCACATGATGTGATATGTTGGAAAGAAAGAATATGTGGCAGTTATAAGAAGTGTGTAAAATGGGAATTTTTCTTTACAATGGCAAAACCAAGGAGATATTTGTGGATGTATATATGTACAAATTTTAATGTAGGAAAAGAGTAAGGCAACCAGTCATTTACAGAAAGTCAAGGATTTACTAACTGGTTACTATATTTAAGTAAATTTACCATTTAAAAAAAATTTTTTTTAAAAACTCAAAAGCAGACTTCTAAACAGACTGTTAACTTTAGCTATTAACAAAATTAAGGTAATTAAAAGAAGCAGTAACATCCACCATAAAATTGATAGTAATGAGGTATTTTTTGTTTGCTGAAGCTCACTGTATGTGTGAAATTAGCTGCCAGTTTGAAATCAGGATTAATGGTGTCCTGTATTGTCAAGCATTTCTGGATGATAAAGATAAATTGTTGTAGATTGAGACCACACATTACAGACAGAATAGTGGTTGTTTGCCATGTATACAAAAATGAGAATACATCTTCACTGAAGTGTTTTTTCCCTGTAGAAATGTGAAAATTTACCAAAGCATGAAACACAATTGGTCTTCGAATGCTTGACAAATCAAGGACAGATTTATGAACCACTCTGAATAGAAGTAAGAAAATGTTGGCTTTTGAGAATTGTTTCCATGACAAAAGTTTGTGTTTTCATGCCACTCTCAGTGGCATGCTAGGGTTTTTTTGGCGAACTCTGAAAAACTAATTGCCAATTTTAGATTGATACAATGACCTTGATTCCATAGTTTAATAAGAATCATTAAATATGGATGTTGATACTTGGTTAGTACTGTCTCTGCATATTAAAGTCAAATAATTAATATAAAATTGTCTGGCTGCATAATTCTTCCTGTCCTAGGCTTAAGAATTTGGTTCTGAAAATGCTTATGTGCAAAAATAATTTAGCATAGAGAAAAACCTTTCCTTGTGAAAAAAGTAATTATACAAAATGAAATTTTATATAAAATATCTAGGAAAATATTTTTTGGCTACTTGGGATTTAGTAAAGGTTGGGTATATTTAGCCCCTTAAGTGCTGGGATAATAGCGTGTTTTTTCTAAGGAGCCAAGAGGAAACCTAACTTTACTCTCTCACCTGCCAGTGATTTTACCTTTGGTTTTAGCAGCATCAGAAATATGCTGCTCCTGAATGCTTTTAAAACCTCTACATGTTCCTGCCTGTATCACTGAATGTTTTATTCTCTTTATTTTGATTTATTGTTTTAGTGGAGCCCGTAAACCTGTTGCTGTTATGCAGTCTAGCTGGGTAACCTGCATGAAGAATTATGCAAATGCATTAAGAAAGCCCTGCATTGTCTGCAGCTGGATCTGACTTCTTGTCAGTAGAGCTGGTCTTCTAACAAGTACAGTAAATGAACTGTATTTAAGTCCCAGGTTTGCTGGATTCTTGTTACTTTCAAAGACCCCATCCAGCATTCAGGAGCTGCCTCTGGATGAAGGGATTTTTACAGGTAAACTGTGTTGCTCCTGCTCCTGACTGCCAGCTAGCATTGCTGAAAACATCATTCATTCCCACTGTTTAGCAGGTGGCGTTGTCACTTTTTATTTGAACATACCAGTGTTAAATGACGGGAACTCAGTGAATGAAAAGATCTGTATTCACTGCCAGTATTTTCAGTTGGAAAGGAAGATGTTGCTATGTACATTTCTGATTAAGCGAAAGTTAATAGTGTAACCACAAATTAAAGAAGGTTAATAGCAAATTGCTGCAAAAATATGTAGTTTCAAAGAGGCAATGGACTATTCTGTCTGCACATAGTTTGTTATGATTTTCTGAAACTGTTGTCACATGAATAAATTACCTTTACTGTATTTCCAATTTGATACAAGTTTTGTTTCACTGTTGCTGCATGTGCAGTTGAAATGCAATGTGTAATGCTTCTTTCAGTGAAGTTCTAAACCACATATTTGTAGAACATCTTCCCATGAAGACATATTTTTTTAATTTTTAAAGCTGATGAGGTCCAATTTCCATCTCACAGTGGGGCTCCTAAGATTTGAAGACTGGCCTAGCTTGTAAGAGCAACCTTTGTTTTATATCTTGCCCCCGCACGAGACCGGCACTTCAGCCCCATTTTCTCAGCCTAGGGCAAATGGGGAAGAGCAAGGAACAGCAGTGGCTGGTGAATTTGCAACCATGTTCTTGCTTTTCCTCCCTCTCCCTTCACGATGTGCATCAGGAGTACAGAACGTAAGTGATCTTACTCTCTGTGTGCCATTGCCAGAGCTGTCTGGGAAGTCCAAGAAGGAGACATCAACTGTTAAGGACAGCAGTTTTATAGGTGGTTGTTTAAGATCTTGGCCAGTGAGCTTGTTCTTACAAGCTGTCTAGCTGTGGGAAGGCAGCACAAGCTGTATGTGATGCTCCAGAAATTGTTTTGTGGTGCATGACTATCTCTAAAGCAATCTGATTTAATGTAGGTGAAGAAAAAATCATTTCCAAATCCACTTCTCTTGGCTTGTGAGTCTCAGAAAGGGAAGTTCTATATTTTCCCAAGAAAAGCTATTAGGGTACATTAAGGGCCTACTGGAAATAACATGGGCTTCCAGAAGAGGTTTGTAGGCTGCAGGATTATCCTGAAGAAGCTGAACATTTTGAATTTTACCAAAATAACTGCCCAAGATTCTTCTATACTTAAAAATCGACCAGGGTTATTTTTCATGCTTAGTGGAACATGCTACAAAGATGTAAATATATATACAAATTATACAAGCCCAGAAAAATTTGAAGAATTCCAGTGGAAGTTTCATTTCTCTTTCAGAAATTAATTGTCTAAGAGAAATGTATGGTTTCTTCTAGGCAGGTATGTAACCAAAGATATTGCTAAAACATCTCTTATTTGGCTTCGAGCTTGTTTTTTACTGAAAGGAAAAATCCTTATAAAACAATGTTAATGAGGAAGATAAAGTCGTAGAATGTGGTGATTCTTCTGAACCTTACCCATGGCATGCTTGTCTGTGACCACGAGGGACTCAATTCAAAGACCCTAGGAGTCCTTTCTGGGCATATGTATGAGAGCAAATTTTATTTTTGCTAATAAAATACTCATTTGGAACCACCAGACAGCAACGTGGGTATTCAGGTTTTGGCACAGATGGAACAGAAAGAGGAACAGCTTTCCTTTCCTGCTTTTTTTGTTCATTCCATACATGAATCATGACACCTACTGTGTGATTCAGTGGTACAAGTGCCAGTACAGGGGCAGGTTTACTTTTGTCCCAGCAGCTTGCGAAAGGAGCCATTCCTTGGTCTTTTGGCTGGCACAGATAAAATAAGAGTCAGCCATAGGGCATTTTGGTTTTGGCTGTGTTGCCTGCTGTCTGTAGATTATTAAAAATTGCTTACGGTAATTTTCCTGATCTGGTTTGTTCTGAACTAAAAAGGGGGGAGATAGTCATTCTTATTGTTTAAAAGACCTGACCTTGGTATGGAGAGAACTGGTTTTGGTTAACTATACTAAACCCAGTGGACTGGGAAAACAATGTTTTCACCATTTGGGCAATGCTGACAACTCATGTCCCTTTCAAACTGCAATGGAAAATCTGAGTATCAGAACGCTTCAGGGAATAAAAAAAATGTTTTGAATAAAGAACATCTAAATGCATAATTCAGACTTTATTTCAAACAAAATAGGCTATTACAGAACAATAAGTTTAGAAACAGTTGTTTGAAATGGGAATTTTCTTTTCTCCCTCAAATACTACCTTTTTGGTTTGGTTCTCTGGAGTTGGAAAGAAAAATCAATGATTTTTTTGACATTGTCAACAGAAATACTGTTTTAGACAACGCAATTTTCCAGAGAGGAATGTCTTGAAGTGTTAAATTTCATCTAGCTTTTAGCATTGAAAATTCTGGGTGGAGACTGCCATGTTGTACTGAGCAGGTTTTTAACTGAGATACTGCCCTCCAGGGCCATCTTGGTAACACAGAGGAATAATAATCTGGCAGTAAATGGATGATGGAGAACTCCTTGGGTGAAGAAGAGCTCCTTTAGTAAACATCTTAAGGTAATGTGTTTCTCCAATCTGGAGAATAGTCATGCAGTTATTCTTCATATGCTGCAGCAAGAGCAGCGTCAAGTCAGATATCAAAAGACTGTAAGATCACAACATTAAGAAGCAACATTGGTTAGAATGAAATTGATCAATCCATCTTTCTTTGTTGGAAGTGAGGGTCTGTTCCCAATGCATCATGTGTAGAGGCACCCAAGTTGACTCCAAACCACTTCATCTGGAGCCTGAAGCAATTTACCTGCTCTAAGACAGTGCTCCATTTGAGGTGACTGATAAATCTTATTGAGAAATTACCCCAAGCAGAGTGCAGCAGTAGCACATCTTTCCTGCTTCCAGGATCTTGGCATTGTGATGCCCTATGCTGCATGGGCATACAGACTTATACTTAATCCAAATATCTCTGCACCATGCTGCACTGCACAATGTGGACACATTTTTAGTTATGAAAGAAAACTGACAGGGTCATTTAGGGCAGCTTATTCAAATGAGGTGAGGATTGTAATTCTTTGTATTTTTGCATTCTTTTCAGTTCAGTCCACTCTAAAATGACAAAAAAAGATGCTTTCATCTGAGAAATTAGAATAGTAAATTTTGTCTCTGAGAAAGCAAAGTAGGCAATGTTGGAAAATCCCCACAGCACCCATGGGAATACATGAAGTCTCCCAAGCAAATGAATTTTAGTGAGGGGTTTGTGATGTAATGGATAGGTGTAGAGTGAAACAGGTATTATTATTGATCATTGTGTACTTAAGAAACATTTTAAAACTGGTTTCCTGCAGCTGCATATTGCAAGCAGTTTTCATCTTGATTTCCAAAGTAGTGATGCCCATTTTGTCCGCACATTGTACTCTCAGTAAGATGTGAGTAATTATACATAAAAGTGATACTGAAAGGAATGTATTACTTTTATAAAAGTTAGGAGATGTTATTATTAAGCCCTTGATTATACCATTGAACACTATTTTTCGATAGAATGATTGTTTCTGTGCGGAAGAAAGGCTGCTCTGAGGCTTAATTAGCATTCTTTTGCAAAAGAGGCTGTTGTCTGTCAAACTGCTATCTCATTTATTGCACAATCTGGAAGATGTGTAGTGGACAAGGCAGGGAAGAGAAGGAATAGAAAGGATGATCTAGTAGTTATGACAGTTCAGTGCTGCCCTGGAGGTCTCTATCTGCTTTGCAATGAAAATAGTTAACACTTGGCAAGGTTTTAGGGGATTGAAGAAAGGGAAATGCCAGAGAACTTTAATAACAACACCTACCATTAGGGTAGTCAGATTTTTTCTATTTCAGTTTTTCTGAACTGTATGTTTCTCCACATTAATAGAGTAATGCTTCACTCATTAGAAACATTCTGCAATTTTCTGTGTGCCACAAGCTAGATTATGTAAATAAATGAAGTAAATCAATTATTCTGTACTTTCATTTTGTTATCTGAACTACCTCAGACTCTTAGGGCCTTCAGAAACAGTCTGCAGAGCTAGAAAGCTTTCTTACATTTTTTTTAGGAACAGTAGTATTAGAAGAATGTCTTCTCTAATGATTTTGGGGTTTCCAAGTTCTCTTCCATAGGAACTCATAAATTTAAAAAATGGTTTATTTTCCATAATATTGAGTGAATATTTGACCAAATTCTCAGTTTTTTTGAACTCCCATACTAGCTAGAATAAAATACTAGAATAAAGCAGTTATGTCAGATTAAAGAGTAAGAATAAAGAGCATACAGTGATTTGCATGCTGTGTATCAGGGGAGGAGATGAGGGTTCCTGGGTGTTGCCAAAACAAGATGAATGCTTCCTTAGAGTTGACTTTTGGAGAATTTTTGTAAGATGGTGAGAGAAAGCTGCTGGCATTACTGTGACTACTTTTTTTGAAGGATCTCAGGTTTGGGGACTTGGAAGTGTTATGCCAGTACCCCTGTCTGGGGATACCTCTCCTAATCTCCTCTCCTTGATGTAGTGATCTCAAAGAAGACACCTTCTTCCCACAGGAAGCTTCTTGAAGAAGCAAGGGGTGGCTGCTTTTATGGAGCAACTCTCCTCCATGAAATGAATCCTTTTCCACTGTACAAAATGGAAGCACTACAAAACCACTACAGATTTTTTTAACGGTAGACTTATGTAGGCTCCTTTGTGTTGGCTGTTTATAATTTTTTTTATATTGGCAGCACTGATTCTCCATTTTGTCCCCTGCTGTGTCTGTTAATCAAAGAAATGTTGCCCATCCTTCATCATCTTGACTTTGATTGATTGTTTACATAACAATTCTAGACCTCCATTGGTATGTAATCAGTCAGTGGCTATTCCAGATGGACATTCAACAGTTCTAGAAGAGGTTTTGTTTATACATTAAGTAGTTTCCTTTCTGGGCATCCAGCTGTATAGAGCATAGGAATATGACAGATAATCTTTACTTATATTTTAATCTACAGGTTGCATTGCTGCAGGCTGAGCTCCTCTAAGTAATAGTCCTCCCACTACATGAATGTATTTGTTTTATTCAAATACAGATCTCTTAAAGCATTGCTCTGTTTGTGCACTGAAGACTGAACTGTCCCTGAGGGACGGAGGCTTCCTACTCCAGTGCAGTTCTTCACAGGAACTAGGACCTTCTTTTGCCAACAGATCGCAAGGATATTGCCACTTCCCAGCATGTACTTCCCACGTCTTTTAGAGTGTCTGGTCCATACTGGGAATGGGAGAGTATCTAGTGGACCTAAGAGGATTCCCAGTCAGGATGAGGTAGTAAGCCTGGGTATCCCTGGGTCTGGGCTGTGGGAATGTGCTTCAGCAGGGTATCCACATAGAGTGTAAATACCCCAGGCTTTCTGATGACAGAGTAGATTGCAAGTCTTTGGAGCAAGTGCCTGTCCTATATAACAATTTTTAGTCTTTTGGCTGGATTAAGGAATATTCAGAGAGCCTTACAAATACCTATTTCCCCCACCCCCTAAGTGATAAAAATGCTAAAACCAGAGGGATTGTTTATTGAAAAAAATAATCATAAACTGTAGGAGGAACCAGCTATTGATTGTCTTAGTGAATCAACATTCTGGGAAATGAAATCCTCCATGATGATACACTGGTTACTATGATCTTCAAAACAGTAGTTTCCCAGAGGCTTGCTGTACTTCTAAAAATTACTCTGAGAAAGATCTAATGGCTTTTAAGAGGTTTGTGAAGAAAAATTAGAAGTCTCTTTGAGACTTTCTGACTGCAGTAACTGGAAAATTTTATTCAGATGAAAATAGTGGTAAAATGAATAAACACATTTTAAAGTTAAGGTCAAGAAACATGTTAATTCCACTCAGGTCATCAAAAATACAGTGCAGCAAATAAATAAGTAAAAATAATTCCTATTGTCACTTCCAATGGTACTATTTTTCAGTAAAGGTACTGAATCTGGTCAATATTTTTGTGCTTAACTGATCCTCATACTTTCCATATGGAAGATAGACCTTGCTATTTGCTAGACTTGCATAGACAAAATAGGGCTAATGTCATACTCATTAATTTCCTATTGTGCTGCATTTAATTCTTATTTAAGTGCCCTGTGGCAGCTGGAATAGCTTGGAAACCAAGGGTTGGGGTGGGAAGTCATGGAGGAGAGAGAGTTACTCATGTGGCTTCATGTTCCTCCACTCTAATTGTGGAAGTGCTATTACTCCAGATATACATCTGTGTGAAGTGGAATTAGATGCAGATGACTTGGGTGCTAATAGTTGTTCTTTCCCTCTGTTGACTGTAAGGGGGCACCAAGGGTAAATAGCTCTGTTCTGGATGTCTATTTCATTGATACCTGAAGTTAGATGAAGTAGATCCATCCCATCCTAAAATGTGAGAGTGCTACATACATTTATATGGTACATACATAATGTGTGTACATATATATGATACATATATATTATATATATAATTTAGTATGTATATGTATAACATATGTATTACATAGAGAGAATATGAGTTAGGTAAAGAGTAATGATTAATTATACGTATGATATGTATGTACATTTATATGATGAGTAATTCCTATGCTATTAAAGAAGTGTAATCAAAATGTGATGTTGTCATTTTCAACTGCAGCTGTCACGCCTTTTGAGAAGGGCCATATTGCCTGCCAAATGCTTAAATGTTTATTTTCTCATTATACTTTTCCCTCTTCAGTGATGAAGGTGTTTACAGATGCCAGTCTTAAGGTTAAGTAACCTCTTGTTCTGTCTTCCTGCTGAATCATAAACTTGCTTGTGAGATTGCCTTTTTCCTTGTGACATAGTACCACAGCAATTCCACCACTGATCTGTAATTGAATCCTCACCTTTGTGTGGAAAAGATGCTGCTAATGGGACATTTTTCATGAGCAACAGAGGACTTTGGACCACTTTGCTGACATATAGTAGCCCAAATGTGATGATTGCCCATGACACAGAAGCTTTTTTATTAAAGCTAGGGCTTTTAACATAGGGTTGAATGTAGATTTCTGGAATGAAGAGTAACTTAAATTTGAGGAGAAGTTCATCTTAAAGTATATTTGAAGTTGACTGGCTGACTGAGGGTGGAAATTTGGAATATTTGCCTTTTTTTTTTCTTTTAATTCTTACAGGACCATTTTGTGTACCTTCCAGTAAATAATAGGGTGCCATTAGCTCCTAAATAAGCCTCTCTTTATTATTGGAATGTAATCAAATAGCATTTTATCAGAAGAGTACTCACAGGCAAGCTGTACTCTGAGTCCTTTCCATCCTTTATTTTCTCTTTCCCCTTGGTCTAGAATGCTGCTCTGCCACTGAACTGCACCTGCAGGTGTGGCTCTGGTATGGGTAGGACAGCTTTCTATATATTCTTAGAATTATTTTTATAGCTCTTCATGCACAAAATACCATTCAGCAGAAAAAAAGGCAGGAAAGCAAAACCATTGGTCATTATCACCCAGGATGTGTCAAAAAAGTATTCTCTTGTATTGATTAAATTTTCAATTTTGTCTACCTGGGCACAGAGTAAATTAATTCCACAGAAGGACTATTGATTTCACATACAGTTGGAAAGAACAAAAGTTAAAGTTGTTTGTTTGTTTGTTTGTTTGTTTTGTTTAAAGATTTTGTTTAAAGATTTTGTTTGGCAGCGCTATGTAAGCAAAGCTAGCTTCCTGAAATGGAAGAGTGTATCTTGGAAAATGGGTTTCTTTCACTGCATTTAAACTACTAGTGCTAATATGTTAGGGGGTCAAAGTTACAAACATCATTTGGGCACACTCAGTTAAACCCTGGAGACTTGACTTAAGGAACTGAGATACAGTCTTTGGATCTCAAAATATAGGGCTTGTAGAGAAAACACAAGCTGATACTTCATGCATTTTGTGATGGGTGCTAAGGGAATAACCAGAACATGCTGTAGCAAGCCCAACTCCAGCCTCCCAGTATTTCTGTTGCGGGAAGAGCTCTTTCTCCATCTAAGGAGCAGGACTAAGGTGTTAGCTCCAGCTAACACCACCACAGAACACATTCATAGCCTAGTGGTTTGGGGTTGGAAGGAGTTGGTCTGCATCTCTCTATAAAGGGTGGTGACTTCTCTAATACATTTTTTCGTACTGGTCTCTCCATGTACAAAATTACGTGTATTATAATCTTTTTCACGTACAAGAATAGTGTCTATCAATTGCACTCAGGAGGCAACCAGAGTCAATTTCTTGCAAATTATGAAGTTTGCTTAATTAAGCTATTATAAATCTTTTAATGCCAGTCATTTTCTAATTCGAACTTGCAGTTGTAAGCAAGTGATTTTAACAGCTATAAATAAATATTCTGCCACATGAGTATATAGATATGCAAAAAATAAAACAATTGGAAAATACTTTCCAAATATTAAAGTGTTTTGTTTTATAGAGAGTTGCAGAGAGTTTACTTGGCCAAACCTAGATTCCAAAAACATCATGTTCACTAAAAAAACCTGTGACTTTAATGGTCTTTAATGCTTTCTTGGGGGGAAAAAACCCAAATCCAATTGAAATGAAAACCTAAATAAAATTGAATTCAGAAACTATGTTGAGCAAAATGAAGTTGTCTTTCAAATTTTATAGAGTTTTATTAATTTGTAAATACAAGGACACACATTTGGTTCTCTGTAAACATATCTTCTTTTCCACCTGAAAAATATTTCTTGGTGGCATTTGAGAATATGGAGCATTTATTTGCTTTTCCTGGATATCCCAGACTGTGGGATATGTAGAAATTTTGATCATGTCCCATTGGGTGTATTTAGTTCCACAGAGCACACAGGCAATCCAGCGCTGCTTGAGAAAATGTTAGTAAATATTGATCTGATACGCATCAGTGTTTCTTTTACAGCTCTGTTATTCCTCTAAAAAATAGAATCAAGAGAGCAAATGTGAAAATTTCTTCATGGGCTGTGAGAACAGGGACTGCATGTTCAGATGTGTCGGAGACAGTCCTGTTTAAGAAGACTTTGTAGGCTTGTTCTCACTTCCTCTCTTTATCTCTATCCTTTAGGGGATAATGCCCTCCAGTGTCTTGCCAGGCAAAGATTTTCATTCAGAAATAGGACAGGCAGGGCCCAGAAAGTCAGAAGATGCTTGACCTCTGATGCATTTGTCAGAATATCTCACTGTTTACCTCCAGATGTTTTGGGTGTGATTGTTACAATTCAGTACTGAGTTCGCTTTCATCTGACTGACCTGTCTTCGTACCCACGGAGACATGGTTAGCAGTTGACAAGGAGCACTGGTTATTTATCAGGGAATCTCTATTTTCTGGTGTTTTAAGCAGCTGCAAGGGAGGTGTAGGCAGGATTAAGTAACAGAAAGGCTTTTGTTATTCATACTGTGAAGAAGATTGGATCCCATCACTAGCCAGAGTAAATAAGCAGAACTTCTTTGACTATGTCCAGAGGTATTAGGAGGGAAGACATTGCTCAGGGAGCTAATGTTTCAGCCTGGGCTTGTGCAGAGCAAGAAAGCTATGTTGTTACCTGGATCCTGTGTGTTCTTCAGGAGATGATGGTAAAAAGTATTGATTTCACATCACCTCTACTTTTCTAATCTGTATTTCCAATTGTGTCTTGTCTCTCTTCTGTTCTCCTGGATCTTCTCTATCACTTGAAAATAATTCCAGGCTTTAATGTACTCAAAGAGAAGTATTTTCTTGCTATGAGTCTCAAAATGGTGTGTTTCTCTGTCTGTCCAAATGCTGAAGGAGTGTTAACATGCTCCCTTTCTGTTGACTGTTTTCTATCTTTAATACTGTGAATCGTAAGAAAAGTGTCTTAGGGTACAAACGTCCTGAGACAATGGTAAACACCAGTTCAGTTCCAGCAGTGCTACAAAGCTTGGAAGCTGAAGACACATGTGGTTTGAAGCCACCAGGTAGCAGCTTTATTTGCATTGTGCCCCTTCTGTACTACAGATTCCTCAGAACTATGGTGAAGTAGAAAAATACAAAACTTTCAATAGAGGCACACTCTGATTTCCCCAACTTAACCTCTCTAATGCAAATGGAAAAGGACCACGCCAAAGAAGCTTTTTTCCAGGATGCAGAGATGGCCAATGCATTATATGGAAGTGATTTTCCAGGCTTTGCTTATAATTGCCTCTTACTGCTGTTATTTAAAGGGCCAGAGACATGAGATACTCTTAAATAGAACATCACACTTTTCTCCAGGTTACAGAAATAAAATGAGATGCATCATCTGTGAAATTCTTTGAATAATTGTCCGTTTTGCAAACAAAATTAACATGTAAACTGCCACATGAACTTATTCATGTGTAAAATTGCTTTGTACTGATTTTATCTGACACAGCTTTGGATTGAGTACTTTCTGAGCCTAGCAATTGGATTGTTTAAAATTTCTGAAGTAGAACTGTGTTGGCATTGAATTACTGATGGACTCAAACCAAACACGGCTAATTTAAATTACCTTCTTTTAGTTCATATTCAAACTGCTTGGCAGACTGCCAGAATTGTTAATCAGTTACTGTCCCAGCTGGGTTTAAGTCTTCCTAAGACTATCCAAACAGAGTCCTGGAGGACAGATGGTCCTCTGGTCAGTACAAGAGTAATTTCCCTTTTGTGTTTGGATTCACAGTTGGGCTCAAAATACTTCTGGTTCCTGAATGTGCAATGATTACTAAATGAAGCACTTAGAGATGGGTGCCCCAGAGCATGCCTTTCTCTTGCTGGCCTGTCAAAAAGCTTTTGTACCTTCTGCTTGTTCTACCCATTAGTGATTTTTAAACTTGCTTGTTTGTTTGTTTGTTTGTTTGTTTTTAACAGTATTGTAGGACATCCTGCTTTCTTCTATTACGCCTTTAATGCTTGTCCCTTGCTTCCAAAAGATTGTAAGAGGAAGAAACTGAGGGTGATAGCTGGATATAAGGCTGCTGCTTTCTGACAAGTGGAGCTGGATGCCTGATTGCACATAAAGAAATAGGGTCGGGAGGAAAGCTGTGAGTATTCACTCAAAGAAATGAGTCATGCCATTATTTATTCTACTTTTCTGTGAAAATCAACCATGAGCAGGAATTATTGAAGTCTTTTGATCTGCTAACTCTGAATTCTTTTGAACCATATGTTAGTATTTTGGCAAAACTTTTTCCTTTCTCTGCCTGGAATTGTTAACTGTAGCTTTATGATAGGACACTTGAACTGTATAAAATCAAACCCTACATTCTACCAATAATACCTAACATTTTCTTAAACTATGTAGTTTCCAATACACTTATGACAGTGGGCTCACCTCTAGGGTTACTTTGCAGAAAATGAACTTCAGCTCTGTGCTGATCCCCAGCATGAGATCTAAGTGACACTTAAGTTTTTTCCCAGCTAATTTCTTCCCCATCATTGCATATGTGATCATAAAGCTAGTACACTTCAGTTCAGCATTGGCAGACATTGAATCTAGCCATTTATATACTGATTTAAAATCAAGTATCTTTCAGAGAACTGTTCTCTACTCTTAAACCATTTTAACATTGGAATCAAATCTGCACACCTGTTTGCTTCAACTTCACCAGACAAAAGGTTTTTTTTTTTTTTTTCAGTTGACTTCCCTACTCAATGATAAAGCACAAAGTGAATTGCATTGAGCAATTTGTCAATTTCCCAGTTTTAACAGGAAACTAGTATTTATGGAGAATTTTGGACTCTTACCATTTCCAAATTTGCTTTACTGTCAAGGGTAGATGGCTGTTTACTTCACACACCCTTAAATCTGGCTCCACTCACAGTAACATAAGAGAGCTAAAAGCAGACCTGCTATGTAGTCTTGGGCTTTTATATAAAAGCAAAAGTTCTCTTGCTTTACAGCTGTTTACAGAATGATTTTTTGATATGTGACTTGACATCTTGATCTTCTTGTGTCTAATGAACAAGCACACTTTTGAGACATACCTTTTGTCAGAGGTACCATTGGTCTAACGTCTGACACATAGCCAGCATGCTGTTTCCTTGGTGCTGGGCAGTGCATGCCTCAATCAATGAAACGTTAATTGTGAAAACCAGTGTGTGCTACCATTTGAGGGGGAAAAAAAAAAGTTAGTTTCTCAGGTCACTTTCTGTTTGTGCTGTGCACTCCCTAATCATGTTGTAAAGACAATTTTTTAATGATCGCTTCCAGCAGTGCAGGCCAGTGGTTTGTCTGAATGGATTATAGAATCATAGAATCATAGAATCATTTAGGTTGGAAAAGACCTTAAATATCATTGAGTCCAACCATCAACCATGCCCACTAAATCATGTCCTGAAGTGCCTTGTCTATGTGCTTTTTGAATATCTCCAGGGATAGTGACTCAATCACTTCCCTGGGCAGTCTGTTCCAATGCCTGACAGCCCTTTCAGTAAAGAAATTTTTCCTAATATGCAATCTAAACCTCCCCTGCCGCAACTTGAGGCCATTTCCTCTTGTCCTATCTCCAGCCACCTGACAGAAGAGACCAGCACCCACCTCACTACAACGCCCCTTCAGGTAGTCGTAGAGAGCGATAAGGTCTCCCCTCAGCCTCCTCTTCTCCAGACTCAACAGCCCCAGTTCCCTCAGCCGCTCCTCATAAGACTTTTGCTCCAGGCCCCTCACCAACTTGGTTGCCCTCCTCTGAACACGTTCCAGCACCTCAATGTCTTTCCTGTAGTGAGGGGCCCAAAACTGAACACAGCACTCGAGGTGCGGCCTCACCAGTGCCCAGTATGGGGGAACAATCACCTCCCTGCTCCTGCTGGCCACGCTATTTCTGATACAGGCCAGGATGCCGTTGGCCTTCTTGGCCACCTGGGCACACTGCTGGCTCATATTCAGCCGGCTGTCAACCAGCACCCCCAGGTCTTTCTCTGCCGGGCAGCTTTCCAGCCACTCTTCCCCAAGCCTGTAGCACTGCATGGAGTTGCCGTGACCCAAGTGCAGCACCCGGCACTTGGCCTTGTTGAACCTCATACAACTGGCCTCAGCCCTTCGATCCAGCCTGTTCAGATGCCTCTGTAGAGCCTTCCTACCCTCCAGCAGATCAATGCTCCCGGCCAACTTGGTGTCACCTGCACAGTGACTGAGGGTGCACTCGGTCCCCTCGTCCAGACAGTTGATAAAGTTATTAAACAGAACTTGCCCCAGTACTGAGCCCTGGGGAACACCACTTGTGGCCGGCCAGCAACTGTATTTAACTCCATTCACCACAACTCTCTGGGCTCGTCCACCCAGCCAGTTTTTTACCCAGCAAAGAGTACACTTGTCCAAGCCATGAGACACCAGCTTCTCGAGGAGTATGCCATGAGAGACAGGGTCAAAGGCCTTAGTAAAGCCCAGGTAGACAACATCCACAGCCTTTCCCTTGTCCATGGTGGGTGACCTGGTCATAGAAGGAGATCAGGTGGGTCAAGCAGGACTTGCATTTCATGAACCCATGCTGGCTGGGCCTGATCACCTGGTTGTCCTGCATGTGCCATGTAAGCGCACTCAAAGTGAACCGTTCCATAATCTTCCCCGGTACCAAGGTCAGGCTGACAGGCCTGTAACCCCCCAGATCCTCTCTCCGACCCTTCTTGTAAATGGGTGCCCCATTGGCAAGCCTCCAATCATCTGGGACCTCCCCTGTTGACCAGGATCGCTGATAAATAATGGAGAGTGGCTTGGCAAGATCCTCCACCAGTTCCCTCAGTACTCTTGGATGGATCCCATCTGGTGCTATAGATTTGTGAGTGTCCAGATGGTGTAGAAGGTCACTAACTAGTTGTTCCTGGATTATAGGGGGTATATTCTACTCTCCGTCCTTGCCTTCCAGCTCTGGAGGCAGACTACTCTGAGGATAACTTGTCTCACTGTTAAAGACTGAAGCAAAGAAGGCATTAAGTACCTCAGCCTTTTCCTCATCTCTGGTGGCAATGTTCCCCTCTGTATTCAATATAGGCGAAGGTCGCAGTTCACCTTTTTTTACACTGCTGTAGACTGAAATACAAGTACTGACCAATGCTTGTTTCACAAACAACCTTAAAACCTTCCAAATTGTGGTACCAAGGCAGTGGGATCTACCACAGCTAGACAGACGGGTAGTTTTTTATCTGTTCCTAAACTTTCTCAAAATCCTTCCACCTACGTGGTGAGGTTTTCCTCATTCACATCACACCAGATACAACAATGTTTTCCCTCAGTATCAGTTACCATTCATTCCCTATTCCCCTCTGTATATTATTAGAAATGATTGTGTTGCATTTTTGTCTGTCTGACTTCCACTGAAGAAGTTGGAATGCTTACCAAAATTCTAAAAATCTTGTAAAAAAAAAAAATCTTTAAAATCTCTCCTTGAACACTACCTTTCTTTTATGTCTGGCTGTTATTCCATGTAATATTACATGGACAGGTGAAAAGTAGGCTAAGACTTCTGTTTTTTTTTAAAAAAGTCTTTCATAGCTGTTTTGTTTATCATCTCTGTTGAATGAGCTTATTTTTTTTACATCATTCATCAGTCGCTTGCTCTGAAATCTGTTGGAGGTTCCTGTATTACCTGTTTGATATGTACCTGAAATAATGCAATCTCTTTCTTAACCGAGATATCTTACGTGCTGATGTAACCGAGTGTTAATTACAATAACAGTGGTTAAGTATATAAAATCTCTTACCAAGTCTGGGAGTTTAGGAAAAATCATTAATTTCCTGTATTGGTCTTGTAACTGTCAAATAGGAGTATTTAAAGGTGATATCATAACTAGGTTTATGTCTAGATTCACTGAATATGTGCATGTGTATATGTATGTGTCTGTGTGTATACACAGTACACTATACAGTAGCCAATACCCCAAACTGTGGTTTTGCAGCAGTCCAGAAAGGCCACCTGAGAGTAGTTTGAAGGAAGACCCTTTCACCATGTTTTGTTGTGAGGAAAGTAAAGATAGTTGGCAAGCATCAGAGCTTCTTCAGGACCTTTCTCTTGGGAATGGCAGGAATATTGGCATCACTTCTTTGTGATGTTGCTGCTGTTATACTTCCACTGTTGGAAAGTGGTAACATGTATGTGCTACAGTGAGTTTGAACGGTATGTATAGCAAGCAAATTTAAGTCTTGCACTTCATCGACTTGTGTTGATTAATTGCACCTCTGTCAAAAGACCCTTTGTTATGACAAAGTTTCTGTGAGATGAAGACTGCAACTGCTGCCAGGGATATGTTTTTTCTGCCTTAGCATGAAGTCAAGACTGTATTAACAGAGGATAGCGGCAGTGAAGAAAGTACCGGTGACTAGAGCACTGTATGAAGTGCAAAGCATCTGGTTGCACTTGTCTTTGTAAATGATTAGAGATGGTATTTCCTTTGACAGTTTATTCTGTTCATAATCTTGCAGAGCAAATAAGAAGAGTACTGAGTTGCAGTACCAACAAGATAATCACAGTTCCCAGTGTTGCTGAAGACGAAAGCCATCAGTGACAGGATCTGTGGGGTTTTTGGCCATGAAACAACTGACTGTAACAAAAAGCTCCTGTATGGTCTATCAATCACCTCTGATTATTTATATTCTGCTTCTATTTATGTGGTTTCTAAAGCTTACAGAACCAAATAGATGGTTCTTCAGTTTTTATTGACGTTGTCATTTGCATGTTTGACTTCTTGCCACTGTTGAATATTAAGATACTTGAGTTTATTCCTCATTTCCACAAGAAACAGGCTGGAACCAGAGTACTGAAGTAATGAAATTTTGACCTTAGGTATCTGACAGGAAGGTGCATTTACTGATTAGAGGAAAGGCTCTGGAGGATTGAAATACCCTTCTGTTCCCATCTGACCAACAAAATTCCTACTTTTAGTTTATAAACATGGATGCTTTCAGTTGACAAACTTGGGATAAAACTTACAGAAAAACACTTAATGCAGGCAGCCACTGTCAATAGTTACCATTAGAGAGGACAACAGAAGGTTATTCACTTAATACTACATGCAGTTTCTTTGCTCAGAACAGAAAGCAGAGCATCCAGCAAAGATGATACCAGTGTCTTTGTGTGCTTGCTTTGTTCTTTCCAGACCTGTCCTAGGGCAAGTTCAGTTCTGTTCAGGATTTAGAGCAGCATCAAGGGTGTCCCAGTTCCTGACATCTCCTTTCCCTGTCACAGTCACAGAGGACAGTATGCATAGCTCTGCTGGCTCAGGCAGATGAGGACTTCTGTGTTGTTGTGTTTCTCTGTCTGCAGGTCACTCTCTTAAGTAACCAGTATGCTTTAAGGGTAGCATGAAGCTGAACTGATAGCTACAAAACATTTGAAATTCTTACCTGAAAAAGGGTATTTAAGCTGGGGCTATCCTGAACACATGAGAATGCCAAATATATTCAGATGGTTAGGACTTGCTAAGGTGCCTGGCAGATGTTTGCCAGACTATGATCCCTAGGCAAAATAGTGTTCTTGGAAAAGGAGGACTGGGTCAAAACCCCTCCAGCGTCCTTAAGTACACAAAGCATTCATGGGATTGTCCAATGGGCTTGTGTGCTAGAGACTAGTGTATTGTTTGTGCATTTTAATGATGCTTTCCAAGAGTAAATTTCCTCCAAGTTTAAGGTTTCATGCCTTACAATTTCCTCTGCATCTAATTTTCCAGATACCTCTCTCTGCAACACAGCTTTGTGAAGCCCAGAAGCTTTGCTATATGAAGCCCAGAAGCTTTGCTGTGTGAAAGTGAAAAATGAGAATTCTCGAAATATCTTTCAAAGCAAATGGTGGTGATCTCCAGGGGGGTTCTGCTGGCTTTTTTCCAAGAACAGACTGAGCAAGGGTTGAGCAAAACAGTCTGTTTCTGGTCCTGCACATCTTCAGAGTCCATAGTTTTGACTTCAGTGCCATTCATGTGCTCTGAGCAACAGCTGTGGTTTTGGATCTGTCCTGTCTGACCAGTCATGGGCATAATGAATTAAAATATGGATCCGAAACTAATGTATTATTTTTCCTCAGTTGGAACTGAAACTGCATTATGATTTTTGAAATGTGCTGAACTCCAAACTGTAGCAACCTTAGTCCCCGCTGAATTGGGCTTTGAACCAAAGCATATATGGTTTTCATACAGAGTTGCTCTTCTGCTTCACTGAAATTTAAAATTTTCATCAGCAGGATATTTGTATCAAGTGCCATTTTTATTTAACAACATTCCTCTTCCAATTCTGTGTCAGAAAAACAGGATTTTTTTGCTGTTTAGCAATGGTAAGACCTTTATGTGTTGTTCTATTGGAACTGTTTATCTATTCTGAGCTTTTGGCAGAATTTTTATGTTTTCGGGTAGTGAAGGCCATGGTGGAGTGGTTTTAACACTCAGTATTGGTCTCAACACCTTTATGGGAATGTTTACTACAAGTATTTCTGTAATACTGCTGTAAGAACATTCTGGAAAAAAATAAACCTATGTTTACTATGTCTGTAATGGTATCTTACACACTTCAGAGGAGGCAGCTAGGTGTGCAGACCAAGTTTTGGTTTGCTTGTCTAAACGCAGAACCAAGCAGGTTGGGTCCATGTCTTTGTGCAAGCACTGTGGTTGAGAGTGGAGTGCTGGGGTTGAATATGCACTGGCTTTCAGAGCTCAGTGGAAATGAATTGGAAGTGTGAGTCTGAATAGAATTGACCTTTCTCCTCTTCCCCATTGGTTCTAAAGTTAGGCTTGAGGTAAAGTATCAGAATTGTTTGAATACAGTGTTTGTTCAAAGCTTTCATATAAGGCAGTCCTCCACAGGCATTTGGCAAACATGCACAGTTCATAGTATCAACCTTTTAATTATTTCCATTAGAGGGTAAGAACTGAAAGAACCAACATAGGATGTGTGAGAACAATTTGAATTTCTGTGATACGTGTTTAGTCTCTGAAAAACTTCTCACACTTAATCTTCTTTAAAGGTAGATCACTGCTTTTGGGAGCTTAGAGTCACTCTTATTCCTTCTATCCTTTCCTTTATTTTGGATGATCTTTTGCTACAGTTAATTCCCTGCAAACCTTTAACAAAGAACTGCCTAAGAAGCAGCTATTCTCAGTGATCTGGTTTTGTGCTCTTTCCTTTGGCTCATGAAGAAAATCAAGTAACTCTTAAAAGTCAAACAGAAGCTGGATGTTTGGGAATAAAACAGTTCTCTGGATCCATTATAAAAGTCAGGATTAAATCCTGACTCCATTTAAGTCAGGAAAACTTTACTGTTGATCTAACATTTAATTTCTAACAGAGTTCTGTGCAGCATATTGTGCAAAGTATGGAGGTTAATTATAGTGCTTTGGTCAAGACCTGTAGGGTTCAGCGTTCGGAAGATCTCGCGATGTCACGGAAAGTTGGAGGGTTAGTCGCAGCCTTATGATGTGTCTGTAATCCCGCCTACCCTTGTTAGTATAAAAGGAATTGACTGCGCAATAAAAGGCGGAATTTGGCGCTCACACCGTGTGTGTTATCTGTCTCTTTCCCTGGTCTGGGGGGTGATCAGTGATCTAATCGTGGCACCTTGATATGTGGCGAACGCTACAAAGACCTTTGCTCCTTTTGCCATATCCATTCAGCTTCAAAGCTGAAATACTTGCTTTTAATTTTTTGCTGGACAGATCTGTTATATTTCATTGATGTCGTATTTCAAATGAGAAAATATTTTTTTCTAAACCCTGTGTGAAGCGATTCCCATAAACCTCCACCTCAGGCAAAGTGCATACATTAATTAATTAAAGACAGTGATGTGATTAGAGATCCCTGCATAAGAAAGCACTAGATACAGTCATAGCAAGTGCTGTCTGTCATTTGAAAACTACCAATATTTGTGCTAATACTGAATGGGTTGGTAAGGAATGAGGGACCCAATCCAAATGATCCTCTCTTGATATGGAAAAGTTCAGACTGGAATTCTAGTTACAATCTGTATAATTAAAATCTGCCACAACATTTTTCCTGTATAGCACTGAAGTTTGAGGAGAAGTAGAGAGAAAATAAGCTTAAAGATGAATGTGCTCAGAGGTTGGCTGATTCCCCTGTCTTTTGATTTCAGTTTATTTGGTAGGTGCTTAGCTTAGTGACAAAGAATAGCTGCAGAAATCACACCCTCAAGAAAATATTACTTTAATTATTTCTTCTCTAGATAGGTTTGTGGTCACCAGACAATCCACCAGCTTAATATACTTGTTCCTAAATTATTTGTCCTATACAGAAGAGAAAATAATTTAGGGTTTTTTTTCCTTTCTCTACACAATGCAGATTAAAGGAGCACACTAAATTCATGGATGCATAAGCCATAAAGCCTGACTTTATAAGTGTTATTAGTGTTGATCTACTATGTATAAATCAGGATGCATGTGCTTTCTGTACCAATGTTCATTTTCTTTGCACTTTTGCACCATCTCTTATTAAACCGTAAGTCTGAAAAGAGTCCTTTGCTATAGTCCTGCTCTTTATGCTCTTTAAAATAAGGCTTCATTAGAAAAAGGGATGTTCATAGAATTTTTTCTTTGTGAGAACTTAAATTTTATTCACATCTGCTTTGAAGTGCCACAAAAAATGCCTTCAGTTCAATGTTAACGTTACCTTAGGCTATACAAAGTTAACAGTGCATCCCTTAAGAAAGTGAGGCTACTACAGATGCCTACCTCTCTGTCTTGGCACCCACATATTTTTGTTCTAACTCTAAAATTCAGTTGCAGAGCTAGGTATATAATAAACCCACACCTGCAGATTTTTATTGCTATCATTCCAATTGTGGACAACCAAAAATAAATAGCAAAATAACAATTAACATTTCTGCAACATTTGAGACAATATATCTCATATTACTTTTATTACCACCTGTCTCTGAAAAAAAACCACCCCATGTGCCCTGTGAGCCTCTTTGTGCTTGAGAATATTCCTCACTTGTAGAAACATTCAGCAATTTCTTTAGCTATTGGGAACTAATTATCATAATTACGCTGATAAAAGGACAACTAATTGTCAGTGAGCAGCATGTTCTTAATCTATTTCTGTCCATCTGAACAACCCCATTTCATTTGATCTTTCTCAGGGGTCATATTTTCTCGACTTTTATACTACTTCCTCTTTTTTCTGGAGTTTCTCTGTTAATCCATAGCCTACCAGAAGAGGCCTTACCAACACTGAGGGGAGCAAAAGGATTGCATCATATGTCACGCAGATTTGACTGTGTTTATACCTCCCAGAATGTTTTTTGACACATATTGAACATCTGGGATTTTTTTTCTGTGCTGAACCTGTGTTTCATGTAATTACATAGTCATTTATTCATGCCTACATGGAAAATTTTGCATTCATCTTTTTGTATTATGCCATAATTTTGAAGACCATCTCTTCCAGTTGTCCAAGATCATTTTGATTTGCAATCTTTTTACTCAAGTGTAAACCAGAAATCAGTTTTTTGAGGGTTGGTAGAACTACACTGCTGTGTAAAGTAGGGAGGGACAATGAGGGGAGGGGTGAGTTTACTTCTAAAGTTTTGTTTTACTAAAATTTTCATGCTAGGATAGTGTGAGGTAGTACAAAAGAAATGCTGTTAGTGCATTATTCTGTATCACTTGTGTACATGCTGCTAGTACCATATATTTTCATGTTTGTGTAGGTAACACTCTGTATAAATTAGTACAAGATCCTTGATGTCTTTTTCAGTGCTTATCAATCATAATTCATTTTGCAGCATAAATGGTTGTATACTTCACATGAATTAATTTCCTTCTGCTTTTATGGTGTGAAAAAACATTTCTTCTGGGAAAAAGTAATCTGTTGCTTTTGCTTTCTGTCTTGGTTCTATGCATAAATAGATCAGAATTCAAATATTATTAAAATGCAATCATAGAAAAAAAATTAGGTTAGATGTTAGTTGTGTAGTCTGACCCTCTGTTCCAAAGAGAGCTGACTTTAAAGCCCTCTCAGCTTGCACAAGGCCTGGCCCAGCTGAGTTTTGAAAAACTCCAAGGGTGGACATGCTAGTACATCTCTGGGCAAACTTTTCCAGGGCTTAACCATGACTTAAGTACTGTAAACCATATTTCAGGTTTGTATTTGTTGCCTCAAGCAGCATTAATTAAGTAATAATTATTTTTACAAATTAAGTGGTATGTTTCTAGTTCCTAGCTGCTATCAGCAGTATGGAATGCCTTCAATCTGAACAGATTTCTCAAAATCCTAAAATTCCAGAAGAATAGTGTTCAATTTCTTCTTTAATACTGCATGGGCAGAGTGCCTCTGCCCCCTCTTTCAGTACTTTTCCTGTGGGTGGACAAAGAAGGAAACATTTAAATCAAGTAACAGTAGTGAGAAAATGCATCCAATTACTTTTTAAAATGGATCTAGGAGCCAGAATATTTGCAATTGTGAAATTAAAAGCGTAGCAAAATGGAGAGCCATTATCCACTGAAGACACTTGCCCACTGCCTCGCACAATTACATGGAGCACTGCAGGGCTGTAAATCGCCTTTATTCTTGAGTCAGCGCCAGCCTGAATGCTTTCACTAACCATCCATTACAATTATTTGTCTTTAAATGGGGAAATTGTCGGGGGAGGAGATAGGATATTTGCTTTGAATTTTCACTCTTCATCCATCTTTTTGGTGCTATTCATCCTTTTCAGCATGGGAACATAGCGTTTCATCTTGCTTTCCATTTTGTCTGCTTGTGCTCCTTCTTGCACTCCTCCTCCTGAGTCCCTCTGACAAGGCAGAGCAGTTTCCATCTCTGATACCCCATGCTAGCAGTGTTTGCCTAGCAATGGAGACCCCACCTTTAGCCTTTCAGGCTCAGACTTTCACTATCCCCTTCAACTGTCTATGTGTTGTTAGTAGTTAACAAAGCAAGGACCTTGATCAGGAAGGAGCATCCACAGCCCCAGCAGCTGTAGATCTGGTGCTGCTCACCTGGGGCTAAGGTTGACCCTTCTGTGAATGGAGATACAAGCTCACAGCACTGTCAATGGGCTCTGTTTATTTCCTGCAGGCTTTGTCTGAGCAGGACATCAGATAACCTGGCTGTGGCAGCATGCTCTGCACTGCAGGCGGAGCCATGCAATAGTCACTCTGCGTAATCTGTGAGTTTGTTTTCAAAGCTGAAATAACGTGACAGTATTATTGAAAAAGCTAAAGGCCCAGGGACATACTGGAAATACATATCAGGGTAAGGACATGGTCTCCCAAGGCCTTTGCTGTCCCTCTAATCATTGTACTGTGCTTCTTTTCATTTTCCAGTGTGGTGTGATTGCTTGCCGAAGCCAAATGCGAACTTCAGCATGGAGGGACAGGGAGAAGGATGACACTGGTGAACATGTAAGGGGCTACATTTTTACTGCTTTAACTCCTAGCTAAAACCCATAAATTAACACATCTCTTGGCTTTTTCTTTCAAATTCAATTAGAACAAATATAGCACATGAAATTGAAACTATTCTGCCATTTATTGGATGCTTATGGACATAAAAGCCTCAGCATCTGAAAAATCATGAATTAAACGTAACACAATGCTAGGATGTGATGATGTCATCACCTACCAGTTTTTGTACTCTATGTTGCTTGTATTGTCAATATTAGGTGTATTTTGGAGCTGTTCTGACACACCCAACCTATCACTTGATCTACCCCTTTTCTGTGTTAACTATAATGATATGATATCAAATACAAAGGCTAAATTTTCCATTGGGTACCAATAATTAAAAAGAATAATTAGATTTCATTTCCCTGTAAAGAGTTCATTAAAGACACTGAGTTACATGGTGATGATTCTTCATATTAGACAACGGCACCGCTCATGGTTTCATTCCTGTTCCTTCCTTGGGACATATCAGTTGTTTCACAACTGAAACAGTTTTATATTCTTCTGTTACAGAAAGCAAAAAAGAAGTAATGGTAACATATATACATTTTAGATCTTATAAAATTATCACATTTTTGTTTTTATTTCTTATTTCTAAATACAATTTTTTTTTTGTTTTGGCTTTGCAGTTGTTTGGTTTTGTTTTGATTTTGGTAATGAGGGCTTGATTCTACCTTCTAATGCTTGCGGATAGTACCTTGCCCTAAAAAATAAAGAGATTGGATTTTGAGGAAGCAGTTTCTGCTCGCAGTGTAATGAGCGGAAGCACAGTTGAATTCTTGACCCAGTGGTCCAAATGCTGGACTGGGCTGAAATTGGAAAACAGGAATGCAGAGTGTAAATTGGGCCAGAATTACAATTCAATTCTCTCTGGTAAATCAGAGATGCAAGCATAGGTACATCATATAAAGGGGTCCACCTGTGTTGCTTACAGATAGAAGTGATCAGGGGCAGAAACGTAATTTTGAACATTGTCCCTAATCATTATGGTGAACCAGATTGGTCAGTTTGTAAGTGTTCCTTGCTTTTCCCCCATAGATTAGACAAATAGAAAGACAAATGGTAGACCTAGGTAATTATTGTGTAATTTCCACTTCAACTATGCCAGCAAACTTGGTGCTAGTAGGCAAATGCTCTAGATGCTTATCAACATGCAGTAAAAAAGTACATGTTTTGCTGGTATGCAGATTAAAGCTTCTTTATTACTATTTTTCTTTTAAGTGGAAACCTTTCACGCTTTGAGGCATATGGATTTTCAACTTGGGAAATATCTTCCGTTGGCACAGCTTCCCTCAGTGATGCTCTGTGTATCAGAATGCGGGGCTGTATGTGGCCCTTCTCTAAAAGGTGGAGCTGGTGTGGGTGTGAAAAATTTCCCTCTAGTGCTTCCTCTGGTGCCCCATGGCAAGTCTGTTTTCAGCAGGGAAGCCCTGATTGCACATGTCCCGGCTCCTCTGGGCTGGGTCTGCTGCCACATGCCTTCCAGAGCTCATGCTCCCACTCTGCAAATGCTGCTGCTGCCTTCAGCGAGAGCAAGCTACAGGCCTAATGCCCACAGCTGTAGGAAAGAGAGGATAATGTGTATACTAAAAGATGTGAGGAGGAAATTCAAATCGTAACTGCTCAGCAGTGGTGATTTGTGACCGGGTAATGACCTGGCATGGAGGGCAAGAAGGCCCAACTGCAGAAGGGGTTACACTGGCTGAAGGCAGTGTTGCCAGAGACAGAAGGACTCCCTGGAAGGGAGTGAAGTTTCCCTTGGTGATGAGCTCAGAAACAGCCCCAGCATTGTCGTGTAGCCATCCCAAGAAATGGGAGTGCTCAGGGGCCACCTCTGGGCAGCAGAGCTGGGCTGGGATGTGGTCCTAAGGCCAGGCTGAGGATTGGTGCTGGTGCAAGTGTATATAAGAAACTGGCTCATGATACATCTATGCAGACTGCTTGTAGAACTGCTTATGGTGGTAGGAATCTGCCTAGTGCATTGTTCACTAATTATTGTGTATTTAAGCACAAACTTGTTTAATTCACATCAAGGGCTACAATAAAAATTCCCCCAAAGATGAATACAATTTGTGAGGATCCTCTGTCTGTCCTTTGAAGGTATGATTTTGCATTTTGTTTGCCACACACAAGAGCAGCGGAGTCTCATGTCTGCTACCCCTGCAAGTGTGGTTGCCCATCACTTTGTAGCCAGCATCATTCACTGTCCTCTTCTGTGAAGCAGCATGTGGTGAACAGAAAGGCCTGTGGAGCAGCAGAAGCAGCAGAGACAAAACCAATGCCACAAGGGCTGAGGCAAGTTGAAATCAGCTCTACTCGGGGATGTTTTCCACAGACCAGTTGGTGGGCTGCTCCGCATCCCAGATCCCTGTTATTATAGGGACACTGTGGAGGTATTCTCCCCAGCCTTTCCAATACCTGGCTTTTTCCCTTCTGTGCTGGGCTTTGTGCACCCTGTTTATGGCAGCCTGAACCTGGTTGCTCTGAGGGAAGTCACCCTTGGCTTCCAAGCGTCCAGCTCAAATCCCTCTGCGTTGCTGGAGTAGTACATGGACAGGGAAGAGAGAGACTCAAATAACTGAATTTGTTCACTGTAGTAGTGCACTGTGCCTGGGATTTACTGCAGCAGTGTCAAACAAGTAGTTGCATCTGAGAACTGAGCTTGCCATTGATAACACAAATGGATCTACATATCTTTTTCTGTATGGTGATGTTATGCCAGGTGGTGATATCATATCAAGTGAGTCATCTTTTTTTCATGCATAGATTTAGTATCACATTCCTTAACTTGTGCTTACAATATTTCAGTGGTAGTTTTTCTGCAAGGCTGTAATAGGTAGTGTTATCAAACAACTGTATAAAAATCTTTCCACAGAAGCAAGCTCATCTGCCTCCTTGGCATTTCTATTATGAAATTAATGAGGACATTCTTCTAACTTAGAAAATCGTAGTAGGATAAGATTTTACTTGTGAAATAGAAAGGCAGGTGGAATATTAGTGGCAGCCTTGGTGCCATTCACAGAATTTATGAAAATGCTCTGTCTCTGGGAGGCTAACTGAGCATAAAATGCTGAACAGAAAATGGTGACTTCCCCACTGCAGTTGAAAGCAAATCTATAAATAGAACAGCAATGGAATAACCCTCCAGCTAGTGAACAAGAGAACAAGAAATTCCCTCCTTTGGCTTGCTTTGCATACTAATAAGGACAAAGGGGGGGGGAAGGAAGAAAGAAACAAAGAAAAATGGCTGTAGATAGCCTCTTTACCAGATTACAGAGATGCTGTGTGCTTGCTAGTTCATTTAGGTGCATTTTTCTGAGCACTAAACAACAGGAAAATAATAGAAACTATTTTTTAGAAGATGACTTATTTGTTGAACTCTGTGACAAAGAGGATGACTTGTGGCATTTTCATTCCAAAGTATGCCTTTTACTGTGACTAATGCAAGCAGCCTGTGGGATGTATGAAGCAGAAAAGGGCCTGTGAAAGAGGAATTTCATTATAAAAGAGCATGTTTGGTCTTTTGCAGTGAAATCAGATGCTTCCTGTCATTCCAGCATTAGAGGTTATGAATAACTCATTGTTCCTACTGCCCGTGATACTGCAGCAATCCTTTGTCATCTTTTGTTCCTACTCTGTCTGCCAACAATTATTTACCTTGTTGTCAAAGTGAAAATCGTTTCGTTTAGTATTTAACATGTAGTATATCACAGCTACCAATACTTGTAAAGGATTGACAGTAGATTGATGGGAGCACTCACAGTGTAGGTTACCATTTTGGTAGCTCAGTGTAAGGGGGGGAATCAGCATGCAAAAAGCAGATGTGCAATCTTCATTATGAAGTGCACTTCTCCACACTTGTACATCTGTCTAGCTGTGTAAAATGCTTCTTATTTTACATGTTAGATCATATTCTTATGTAGGCAGCAAAATTCAACTCTGTATCTAGAAGTCAGCAGAAGTGAGGCAATAGTGCATGTGTGTGTGTGCATGCGCAAAACAAAAGAGCATCTTCTGATCTGTACTCTTAAACATGTCCAACATTACACACAATGTTCATGATCAAACTCTTGCTTTTCAATTTTACTGTTTATTTTTATTGTTTGGGTTTTTTATATTGTGGATCCCATTCCTACTTCTGTTTGCATGTTTAGCTCATCTGCCCTCTGATAAACCCTGGTAAATTTAACTGGATTGATAAGCGTTCCTGATTTACAAACTGTGTACCCAAAACTTCATATGGCTTACAGCCTTAAAAAGTTACTAGATACCTATTAAAGTAAGGGAGAATCCAGGAATATTAGGATGCGTGCTGACAATATCTACTCAAAAATCCCAGAGCTTCATGCTGAGTTGGTGTCAAGTGAGGCCCGCAGTTGGGTTTTGGAGTATCTTTACTATACCCACTTTACAAATTTGGGAATTCAGATCACTACCAGCAGAGCCCCGTGCTCAGCAATATGACATAATCCCAGCACTTTTATTAGTTATAGGTTTGCCACCACTTAGCTAGATGCGAAATTTGGAGAGGGAAAGCCTGTAGCAGCTGGAGAGGAATGGAATTTACCTCCTTTTTGCAGCATCTGATCTGCAGTGGACTGTCATCTATGTGCATGTGTGACTTTGGGGCTCTGTCAGTGGATGCAAATAGCCATGGGTGCACTGAGCAGCTCTATCTCAGACATCTCCTGATGGACAGTCTTCATAGTGTGGAGAGCATGTGGTCATCTTTCACAGGCACTCATGCACCATGCACTTCCCCGCCCTGACTTCACAGCTTTTGTCATGATTTCTGCTGCAGTTGCAGTTCTGCACCACAGGTCAGGAATGGAGTTTATTCACAGGTATTACTGATCTTGGGGAAATAATATGGTGGTGATGAAACATGAAATGAAACAAAACTATTTTGGGAGAATGCAGTTCTTATGCCTGTGAGAAACTCTAATATAATAAATGTAAGTATTCTGCTCAATTTTGTGCACCACGTTTTTTTTGTTGCAAAATAAGTATTATGTTGCAAAATAACAGAGCAAGTATGCGAACTAGTAAAAAGCTAAAGGTTTGGAGCTGTATCCTGTATTTGCTGCATACCTTGCTGGCTCACACATTTGAAAAAGGCAGTAGTATTCAGAAAGCAGAACTGGATTTTAAAATTTTAGCACTTACACAGGCTAAACAAACTGACCCTCAGATGATGAGGCACTCATATTTTTAAGGTGAGTTTCACATGTTTAGAGAAAACAAATAGAAGAACAGGCTATTCATGTGTCTTTAGCATTTATACCTGCCAATGCACACGAACTCAAAAGTCTTAAGAATTAGAGGAGATCTCCTTTTTGCCTTACCAAAGGTTCTCACACAGCTTTGAGCGCAGTGAAAATTAATATGAGCAGTAAGAAATTTTATCACTTAAAAACAGGAACCTTTAGAGGACTACCAGCTAGGCAGCATCTGCAAAGTTAAAAAGTGGTCTTTGGTCATTTAGAGACTGCATCATTTCCTTTGTGTTCCTGAAGCTGCATCTCTGATTCTTATTGACAGCTGTGACATCGGAGGGAGCCTGTGCTTGCCAGCTGCATGTTGCTATGCTCAGCAAGCAGAGACATCGCTCCCAAGTGCAGCTCATCTTCCTGATATTTCCCCCCAGGTTTCAAATACAGTTCCAGTGTACACAATCACCGGAACCTCTGGGCAAAATGTTTATTTAAAGTGGTTGGCTACACATGATCAAAGCACTCTTTGGTTATTAATCTTGACTGAATTTTTACATTATAAATTATTCAGTCATCAAAAAGAAACAGTATTGTAGTGACAGAGTGTCACAACAGAGGGTTTGCTACCGGATTAATAAGTGAAAATAATATTAAGTGTATTAACAAGGAAAAGATGTAGTGATTGGGTTTTCCTGGTATTTATGTCAAAATCAAGACAGCACTAATCTGCAGAATAGTGATGGTCTACTTTTCAGACATCTACTCCCATCATTGCACATGTGCAGGCATAAATCAGCACTCATATATGAGAGTTTCTGTCCCCAAAATTGGCCACGGAAGCAGATAGTTGTAAAGTTTGCAAGCTGTCAGTCATGAACTTCCATTTCTTTCAGTTGCCTGTATTGAAAAATGTCCAAATCAGGGCATGGCTGAGATCCATGTACATTGCAGAGGTTTTTCAAAGAATGAAACGGTTTTATATGATCATCTGTGTTATGCTGTTAAATTGTGGTTAGCATGTTATTTTCAAATTGTCATATATTAAGCTGCAGTCTGATTACTCTGAGCTCCTAACAAACAGCTATAGTTAGCATGATTTTTATTTGTAATCAAACTATTTTTTAAATCTAATTTGTTATGCTATGTGGCATGAAGATAGAAGCAAAATTTCATGATTTTAATATACTGAGAAATTAATGATTTTCTACACTTTGCTCACTGAAGGTTAAGATAACTATCAAAGATTAAGAAGGTTCATATTTCTCTATAGAAATTAATAGAGTTCCTTCATTAACAGAGGGAGTAGCCAAGCCTATGTACTGATAGGAATAGAGACAGTGTTGTAATCTGTTGCCATAATATACTATAGAATAATCCATTAGAAAAACAAAACTGTGTGTTGACTGGGAATTTCTCATTCAGACAGCTATTGCATGTATATATATTTTTAAATGAATGTATGCAAAGTCCAGTTTAGTTTTATGTCAATTACAGTTTGTTATTTTTGTTCTTATGTGCTTTAAGAATGAAATTTTTCACAAAGCCAGATATATTCGTAGCCACAGTTGTATTGCCCCAGTCTTTCCCTATGCATTGCCAGTGCATTACTTATCATTCACTGCATATGTGTACCTAGTCTGTGTGGGAGCACAGTCTAAAGAGAGAATCAAAAGAAAATTAGCATAATAGAGAACTTAAAAGGTAGAAATAAGAAGTAGCTCAACTGTCTTTTTTCGTTCTTCTTTTTTGATTTATTAATTGACATTTGTTTCACTTGTCTTCTAACTCTCTGCTGAGTACACAAGACCAATGTTACTTCTTGGGAAATGAAGAAAAGAGAACAATGGTTAATGTATTATGTGGGAAGGAAGACAGGTGATTTCTACAGAAAATTTCCAGTGTGACTTAGGGATTTCCATGGGCCTCTTCTCCCCTTGTAACCTAAGAGTTTTTTAAAACCCCAACATGCTTTCATTCTGCTTTAGTGTCCACATCAGCAGAATATTTCATCTTGGGGGCAGGGTGGATTTTAGAGACTTACACGATTAGTGTTAGAGATCTTTGTGTGGGAGTTGCTAGATAACTGGAAATTAACATTTTTTATGCTATAGTGAGGGATGGAGAAGAAAAAGGGTTTAAGATTACTGTTCTAGGTAATGTCCTGCTCTCTACAGGCACTGTGAGAACTGCTTATCCCATGCACAGTTCTCAGTTATGCCCAGGAGTATGGTTTGCTGCTCCTGTAGGTAGAAGAATTGTGGTGCACTATCCTGTTGAAGGAGGGAGCTGATATTTGGGGTGGTGGGGGAAGGAAGAGAGAAGGTGCTAAG
The DNA here is from genome assembly GCF_000737465.1 of Haliaeetus leucocephalus. Classification (NCBI taxonomy): domain Eukaryota; kingdom Metazoa; phylum Chordata; class Aves; order Accipitriformes; family Accipitridae; genus Haliaeetus; species Haliaeetus leucocephalus. Next base: position 182,567 of record NW_010972677.1, read on the forward strand.
TTTTTGTATTTGCTCAGTAATTGTAGAAAGGCTTAGTGACCTTGAACAAGAAAATAAGAGTTTAAACAAGCTCCTCCAGTACTTGCCTATCTGATTTTGCCCTGTTCCTGCCCTGTGTAATACTGGGGAAGCAACGAAGATGAACACCAGCTTTCTTTGGGGCAGAGCCCTGTGCTTCGTTCTCCATTCGATAAAAGAGGTATGGGTTCCTGTGTTCCTCTTTTCCTAAAATCTGAGGCCAAGATATAGAAAAGTGTACAATGTAGAAAAGACTGTATATGAGAGATGCTGTGGTTATTGTCTGCAGAGATACTACCAAATAATGAGGCATTCTGCTGACAGCAGGCATACTGCTCTTTTAGTAAAGGTACCTTGTCTTGCTTGATTTATCAGCTATGTTCCACTCAGTTTTGAAGACAGCAGAGAGGACCTAGTCCTCCTCAGCTCTTGTGCTCAGAGATTGTAATAGAAGGGGTGCTAATGGAGATTTTAGTTTAATCCAGACCATAGGAAGCAGTGTTTGAGAGCAGTGATCCCTGATTTTATTCCCAGTAATGATGCTAAAGCCAGAGCAGAACAGATGGTGGGTGTGAAGTCCTGCACAGTCACAATATAAGTAACCTGGTTTTTTTTTTCTATATGCTCAATAGGGAGATGTTGCATCCTTGTATACAGTTAAAGCTTTTCTTTCATGCAGGAAAAGCTCATTTGTGTCTAACTGAAAGCTGCATATTCATGTAATAGGTCTGATTCTTAAGCACCATCCTAGATAACAGATTGTTCAGAAGCATGAGGTGGTAAAAGACTTGCTAGGTCAGCTGTATAACCTTGGAGGACAGTTTTATCAGTGTTGTAATGCTAAATGGGTTTAGCACTCACTGGAAAATGGCTTCCCATGTCCTACGATCCCCGTTTGGTACTTCTATGTCCCTCACAAGTATGGTTGAGAAGAAAAGCTCTTCTCTTTCCCCACCCGCAGCAGTGATCAGTGTTTCGTGCCTCTTTTCCCAGGACAGACAGTGCAAATAATGAACAATGGAATGTTTGAGATTTGGACAGGAGCAATCTGACCATCTCAAACTTGATTTGATTAACTGCTGAATTAATGTGGTGGTTGGGCAATTCAGACATATTGATCCAATTCTGGATTCCTCATACATTTTCAGATTGCATGGTTGAACCTGTTACAGGTAAATACTCCTTTTAGTTTCTTCCTTTCCTTATTCATATTGTTAATCCACAATATAACTTCTTCAGAAGTCTGTTTTCTCTAAGATGAGTTGTCGAGTTCGTTTGAAAATAGCAATGCTTCCAGAATTCAGTACATCTGTGCAAATATAGAATAAAGGCCAGGGGAAACATTAATAGACAAACATGACCCAAAGAGGGGACTTGTCAGATTTTTTTCAGTTCTGCCAGGTTAGTCTGAGACACATAATACCTCTCCCTGCAAACCTTGTTTATATCCTTAGACTGTCGCAGATGCAACAGTATTACTACTACAATGACAAATTTCTCTTAAAACCTGATTTCCTTGACTTGCATATGGCAAGGAAGAATTGAGGCATAGACTAGTAAAATGTTTGGTTTTGTTCAACCTCAGTTGTATGAAGAAAACAGCCTTACACTTCAGTGTAAGAATTCAGTGCAATATTTGTAATAGATCTTAATAATGTCAAAGAGGCTATAGTAGTCTTTGTGTAAAAGTAACAATCATTACAAAACTCAGGCAAACAAACAAACAGACAAAACAGGTGTCTCAATTATGTATAGTGTTGCAGCTAGTAATGGGTGTTGTAAAGAAGAACATATACACTCTTTAGTCTGCATTTATAGAAACACTGCTATGAATCAGGGAAAGGGCTTTGTCTGAAACCCATTTCTTATACTGATCATGCTAAAAGAATATCTTTATTTTAATTCTGAACATCTCATTTAGTGAAAGATAGAGAAGCCTTTATGCAGCGTATTCAATATCTGCAAATACCCATCAGTCAACAACTGTTTGTTGGATAAAGTATCTGTCAGATCTGAACAAGTAGCAAAAAGCTTGGTGCTTGTACATATACAATATTTGTTTCAGCTCTCTATAAATATACATGAACTGGAAAATGGAAGACATGAAATTTGGTTTTTCCTTTTCCATTAAACTAACAGGATATGTTGTCTTCCATGTTTTTCTGAACTAAAAACTTACTCCGGCTTCTTGAACTTTGCACTGTTTCACAGGGTATGGAAAACAAGCCATCTGGATATTGCTCCTACTATTGCTTTACTGATTATAATGTAATCTGTAATCTAGCCATGTTAGGGTATTGATTTCCTGTATGTATATGGGGAAAATACTTTGCTGTGTAAGACCTGTGGTGCTAAAATCACACTTCTGACTTTTCAAGGTGGTGGATTTTTTGAGTACTAAATCTCACAAAGATTTTTTTTGCTGTAAAATTTCAAGAATTAGAAATGAGCTTGCAATCAATACCTAACTTTTGTGAGAAGATGTTGTTGAGGGTGAGAAAGAGTGAGAAAATGCATTTCTGTTTACGCAGTCTCTTGTTAAAGGAAATACATGGGAGTTTCCTGTTCACCTGAAGGGAAGAGAGAATATCCCTGTTTGGAGGTATTTTGCTATTAATTAGTTACACTGTGCCAAATGTTCAGAGTGCAGGGAGGATCTTGATTATCGTTCTGAGCCTGCTATAGGTGATGCTGGAAACTTTACAAGATTTTCAGAGGTGATGTTTTTCAGCAGTAATGATAGGCACGTAACCTTTCCAGCACCAAAACCAACGTGAGCTGGCATCGGGAGCCCTGTCCCCAGAAGGAAGGGCTGTCTGAGAGTGCTTGGTGAGCTGGAAGACCTTCCCCTGCTGTGCTGTCTGCTCACAGCCCGGGCTGCACAAAGGAGGCTTTGATGAGTTACTCTCTTCCCCAGGGGAAATGGCAGCCTGCAACATTGCATATATGGGTGGCAGCCAGGTGGAAAGGGTACTGATGCATGTGTTTGTGGGGGGAATTACATCCTCAATGGCACTGAAAGTAGAAATTTCCTCTTGGTAAAAGCAAATCAGTGGGACTTCAGGAGCTGGTTTACTCCACATCTTGCTGGGTTGTAGTTTGTCATTCACACAGCAGTTAAATGAATGCATCATTGAATCACTGGACTGATGCTAGCAGCTTGAAGTAATCTACTTAGAAATGAGTTGTATGTATGACTGTAATGGGGTGTTCCTCTAGTTCTTTACTTCTGAGAAAACAATTTTTTTAAATAGGTTTTGTCAGGCATTTGGAAACATCAGAGTGGAATTGAATTTAATGTTGAAGGCCTATGGCCTGCCCTCTGTGGTGTATTTCCCTTCAGTATGTTTGCCTACCTCTTTGCTTTGAGATGTGTGTGCTGCTTTTTCTCCAGAAATTTCCAGTCATGAAATATTAAGCAGATGTGGTGGGAACTGATGAAAAAAACAAAAAACTCTCCCACTGAAGTTAATAGAAAGAGTTGACATTGTGAAAGTACTTGAACGCAGGCTTAGACAACCACTGGGGGTGGTTGGGATAAGTGGATTGTTGAGGACCTGTAGTGTTGTAGAACATCTGTTACTCTTCCTCCCCATAGTCACACTGTGGTAAGGAGCTAAAGTAGCTGTTAAATGCAGAGTGGCTCCAGATCTCAGATGGGTGCTGATTATGTGCCCTGTATTTCTCTTCAGGACATCATGGTTGTCTGGACCTAAAATGGTTCTGGACCTAAAATGGTAATTTTTAAGGAAGTCACCAGTTAAGTCAACCATACACTTGGTAGGCTTGGTACTGACCCCCTGTAGCCAAGCAGGAGGGCAGACAAAAGCCTTTGCTTGTTTCTGGAGTTTGTGTGCTTTGAGGGCAGCTAGTGAAACACCTGTTAGGTGCTCTGCTCCTGCAGACCAAGGATGAAGACAGGAAAAGTGGAGGTGTGAGTGATCTCAGGATGTGTGCTTCTTGCTCTGGGCTGCTCCTTTCAAGGCAAATGGGGTAAGTCTAGTGGGCTACCTCCCCTGCTCCTCCTGCAGCTTTAGGTGCATCCAGGGTAGTAAATGTTTGAGTAAAACTGGAATTTTCGTGGTTATTTTCATAGTAAGAAACCTGGGAATGGTTCTGACAAATTTGAAAGACAAACCTCAATGACAGAATCCTTTGTATTGAATAACCAGTATGGATTTGTGAGGCATAAATAATCCAAGTTTAACCTTTATTGTGAATTCCACTGTTTTTCTGGAAAAATAAAGGAAAAGGGGAGGCTCGTGCCCTGTCAGTCGCAAAGTGTCGGGTGACACTGACAGTTTGAACTTACAGTTCATCAGGCAGATGCATCAAAAAATTGTATATGGCCTCTCAGAAGATGTCAGCTCAGCTGGATATTTTCTGAAGATCTCAGTTATTTACAAAAAAATTGTTTTTGAACTCTGCACTTCCTGATCAGCCTTGTACCAGCCAAACAAACAAAGAAACCCCATGCAAGAAAGTTTCCCTAATAGTTAGAAATGAGAAGATTATTTTGCTTTATTTTTCAATTGATACAGAGTACGTAAAGGAGAACAAGGAAAGCCCAATCGTTATGGTGCCTATGAAGACTGATAGTTACATCCCTGTCATTCAGTCAGAGCTCAAATTGCCTGTGAAAGAATGACTTTTAAAAACACTGTTATCCCAAAATAGGAGAGTGTACTGATACTTGATATATTTTGAAATCTCATTAGATTTCATTGAAAGCTCATTTTTTATTATGGTAAATGAGGTTAAGTTTCACTTTGATAAATAGGCTCCTTCCATTTGGCAGAAACAGGAAAATTAATTTAACAGCAGAAGTAGCTTGGATTGTGCCTGTGTTTTATTTTTAGCTTTTTCTGTTGATCCAATGTAATTAATCAAGCCATCTTATAACTTAGAGTCAGCAACTTGGGGTGCACGCTGCTATCATTTCATTCTCCTTTACCACCCATATCAATGAGGTCCTATTCTTCAGTTAATGTAACAGCCACAAGTGTAATACAAGCCATTAAATCATATACCAAAGACGGTAGAGAAAGTAACATCTCATTTATTTCTTTGTTATGTGTTGAACTCTACCTTTTGCTCTGTACTAGGGAAGCCACCAATATGGCTTAACTGAGATCAGACACTATTACCTCCTACCAGAAGCTGTATTTTTTGCATCCCATGTGAATAATCCTTTCCTGCTCGGAGGGGAAGACTGTAGTTAGCCTTTGTTTACTATAGGATATGACTTCAGAAAGCATTGGAAAATAAGGTTAAAAATTTATGTTGTACATTAACCCTCCTTTCTCTTCCCTTATTAATTGCCAAAAGTGTTTGTTATCTGTAAAATGAAATTTAAGCATGTTTTTCTATAAATTCTCCTGAGCTTTGTAACTAATGTCTATGAATATACTTCAGGTTTCCCTGACTTTGGGCTGGATATTTGCAGCCCACCCCATCACTTTTTTCCTTGCTCCCTTCTCAGAGAAACTGTGTACAGGCTTTGGCTTTAGACCTCTTGATTCCTATACTTCAGCAATGACTTACATCCAGATCTGCTGCCTGTTTGGCTTTGCAAGTGTGAAGGTAGATGCAACCAAATTCTGGTTTGTGGCAAAAGTGTCAACACTTCACTGCTTGTAGAAAAAATTAAAAGGAAATAAGGCTTGTGGATGAGCCAAAGGCAACTATGAAACTCTAAAACCCTGAAAATAAAGGAGCACTTCCCCTTAGTGGAACAGTATAAATTTTAAAGGCAGTTCTTGAGGCCAGAATTACATAGGTGGATTAGTTTTCCAGCTGCATGTTGATATATATACCAGATGCATGGAGATGTTATACATGTGGAAAACTTTCATGCCTTCATCTATGTTACTCCTTTCTAATCTGGATTTCTTGTGTTCACTGTCAAAACCCTTTAAAGTTGTTGCCATTTTGGTAAAAATCAATCTGCTGCAGAAATAATTCCTCTTTTCCCTTCTACGCCTCAGAGAGGATCTTCAGAATCACCTGGGGTGGGTAGGAGGCAAGAAATTATAAAAGACATTAGATTTTCCCGCTCAATGTCTTTCATGAAAAAGGTGTGAATTTAACTGCTATTGTCTGAAACTTTTAGCTAAAATTAATGTACAATTTGTCAATTATTCTAGTTGATCTCTGCCTTCCAAAAAGAAACTTTAAAAATTTTAACTCTGATTTTTTTCATTTAAAATAATCTTTCATTTTATTAGATAAGTAAATCTAAACAAAATAATTAATTTGAAGAAAACTTGTTTTTAAAAATCATTCAAACCATTCTTCTTCTTCTTGAAATATATTAGAAGTTGAATGCTTTTAAAAATATTAGTACATAATTTGAATAAAATAATAATTACTTACACAGCTTAGGTCCTAGACCAGCACCACTTTTCTATAACTCAGACGTAATTCTTAAAGAGATTCATGTCACTAGTGACTTTTTTCAGGTCAGCTGCTAATGTGAAAAAAAAACCCCAAACTATTTGTCTTTCAAAATGATAAAAAATCTGCCTGTAGGCACTTTCTCAAGAATGAGAGCCTCAATCCAAAAAAAAGTATTTTGACTTCCAGTTCCTAGTTAGGGTTCTAATTTCTTTATTTTTAATGAAGCTGGGCTTTAAGCCATGAGGGGACTTAGGAGTCTTTCACAAAACCAGGGAGGAAGAGAAAGTGGTGCCAGCATCATTATAATCTGGCAACTAGGACATTAGCCTGGGTGCTGGAAGTTTGAAGAATCTGGCTTTGAATAAAGCAGAGACGAGACTCAGTTGCACATTTTCTGTAAGCTGGAGGCATGATCCATCCACTGGCCCAAAAGGATAACACTTGTTTCTTGTTTTCATCTTCCCTTTGATTAACGATACCTAAATTCCTTCTAAATTTAGAATGAATTTACATTTAAAAATGTTTAATCAAGGTGGGTTTATATATTATTTTTTTCTTTTTAATATCTATTCTAATTTATTCTCTGATTTTGACTTAAAGTCAAAACAAAATATCCAATCTCTTTTTCTTTAGACAGAGCATAGACCCTGGGGTAGTTTTGTGTGTTCTGAGAATGCTTTTTACAACACTTTTCTAAACAGATTTTGTATTCCCCTTTGTGATATGTATCCCATGTAGTGGAACTGGTACTGCAGCAACAACCCCTGTATTGTGATTACTTAATCAAAAAGATGGAGTTATGCCTGTGGAAACAAACCGGGGGTAGGCAAACACCTGACTACAATGTCCTGAAAAAATCGTCTTGCTCAGGGTCTTGCAGCAAATAGCTTGTGGCTGGAGCTGAACTCTATTGAGGGTCTGTCCACTGTGTTGGCTCATCACAACGCCTTTAGTGAATAAAGTAAGACAAAGGAGTGGTCTCTTTGCAGTATTTCCCACTGTATCGTAGAACAGTATCTTATTATGGTTTGTTCCTTTCTTGTCTCCCATCTTTCTCATTCAAATCTCTTTGCTTGTACATTTTTTTCATCTAGACATTAGGAAATTTTATGTGACTGTTAAGCTTTATATTAATGGCATATAATTGTTGACAGGTGAACTCAAGGCTAGCAGTAGCAGCTGTGGAGCAGTGCTGTCCCTTAGAAGCATTATTCCCTTTATATTGGGACAGGTAGTTTTACAGCCAATTCACAAAAAGCCTGTGCGTATGGATTACAGAATCTGTGGAGCAAGCATGACTAGAAACATTAACAAAATCATATGTGAAGCAAAGAAAGTGTGATTTTGAGTGCCTTGCCATGGTAGAGAATATTAAAGTACTTGCTCATGTTAGAAATTCTTTATATGGCATTTTCAGCACTATGATAACAATTTAGTTCACTTTAATGAGAGAGATACTTCAAATATAACAGGAGAGAAGCCATTTTGGTAACAGTCTGTTGCTGCTGTCAACTTATATTCTAAAATTAATGTGATAATAGAGTAAAATTATTTGAACTAACTTTAGATTAAGAAAGAAATCTGTATGCTTCTTTACTGGTTATAATAATGATTGCCCTAAATGGCCTTCTCTGCCATGCTTGTGGATTGCTGTATGGTGTTCCTTCATGAAGGCTCTGAGGACCTCTGTCACATTTAGTCATTCCTAAAACAGAGAAGTCAACAAAGTGCTGTAAGAAACACTAATTTAGGTTCACTAGACTGGGGTTCAGTGTTGTGCTAAGGTTTCACCTGTCTGGCAACTATGATGACAAAGATGATGCATCCCCTAATACCCACCTGGTAAAATAGGAGTGGATTCTAGATCACATTAGATAGTCCTGCCATAAATTTGTGAAGGCTGAGCTTAAAAGTAGTTAGATTTTCTGTCCTGCTGCTCTGATCGGAAAAGCTGATGCAGCACCCCACTCCTTCCCATGTTAGTTCTGGCAGCCCCACTGAGCTGAACTATCAAGTTGTCCAACAGTGTGTTTCCTTTGCTGATGTGTCTTAATTCTAAGAACTTTACATCACAAAAGACATTGTACCTAACCTCAGTAGTGGTTCAGGCCAGCACTCCAACAATATGTTTTGTTATTTCTTCCCCATCAGCCTATGAGGAAGAAATAAAATCTCTACAGTTTTGCAGTGTTGTTCCCTAAAAAGGAGGTTTGATTTGATCCTGGGCAACGGGTGGTCTTAAATTAAGCACTGTGGTGAAAGCCCTTATATATTTTTATTATCATTAGACAGCTGCAACAAGTCTTGATTTTTATGAAGACTTATTTTCCATATTAGGAAGTAATTTTGGAGGTCTCAGTTGCTGGGGGCCATTTTGAAATACTTGACATGCTCCTGTCAAGTGCGGAAATGCTGATTATCTCTTTTCTGATAATCCAGTTGTTTTAAGGAGTCTCTAACTTGGTGAATGTAATTTTGAGGAATGTCACATTAGTTACTTCTGAAAAAAAGGAAACAAATACATAATCTCATTTTTTAAATCTGATTTTTGTCTCTGCATTGTCTTGTGACAGTGAGTTTCGGATATTAATTATATGCTGTAAACAGAAAATTACAGCTCCAGTTGTTTACGGTGTTACAGTTTTGAGCTCATAACTCAGATCTATTCATATTGTTGTACAGAAAGCAGGTCTTCTGTAGGTGCCCATGGAAAAGAAAAATGAAAATATTGTCATTCTTTTTCTATTAAAATAATAATGCTACTTAGCATTTATATGACTCCATGCTTACAGCCTTTTACAGACATTAACCAATTAATCCTCATAATAGCACTCTATTATGTTTAGCCTACAATTAGGGGCTGTATTGAAAACTACCTACTGTCCTCATTAATTACCTTGTGAAAGCAGAGCTATCAAGCATCAGTGTTGCATTTGCTCATTTGCATCGATACACTGCAGCATTCCCCCAGCCTCCAGTCCTCTGCTAGGGAGCTTTCATAAATGTTGCTGCTGCCTATATTCTGACCTGATAATTAGAATCACTACATCTTCCCAGTCACTTTGGAGAATAAGACATAAGTAAACAAATTAATAAGTCACACTGGTCGTGTCTGTTGTCCTCATGTTTTCTAAGCTGGTTAAATTACTTACTTATAAATAAGAAATGAGAAGGGCATTTGTCATATAAGCAGACTGGAAGCAAGTTTTTCACTGAACATGGAATTTCTGATTAGGTGTTTGCAAAGTCTGAATACCTACGTGATTTTTGAAATTAGGATGATCAGAAAAAAAATTATAAAAGAGCTTTATCTATGAACTTTCTTGAGCTTGCCAAAAATTCTGAAATAAAAAATGATATTTAATAATAACAAGAAGATCAGTAAGTAAATGAATCTTCATTACACATCTGAAAGCTATGACTGTTTTGAGCTGGGTAAACTGAGACATGAAAATTAAACAGTCATATAACAAAAGAGTGGTGAAAAGAATTTACTGTTTGTAGCTCCCGGTTCTGTGCTTTTACCTTGTTCATATTTGACATTCTGGTCTCAAGCCTTCTTAACCTTCCTCTCATGTCAAATGCCAAGAGAAGCCATAAGATGCTGTCCTTAGAATTATAAATATCCCAGCCTTGAACTGTGAACATCTAGATAGCAATTCCAATTACTTTGGCATCTGCCTCATTTATTTCAGTTCACATTACTGTAGGTGAAAAAGCCACTTGAAACTCATGCATTATCCTCTTGGGATTCATAGTGGTATTCATCAGAATGTGAATAATATCATGACTGAAATTAGGCCTACAGTAAACAGTGAGAAAATGTTTTTTACTCTTTTTTTTTTTTTTTTTTTGTATCTTAGGTGACATCTTTCAAACAAGATGAAGCTTTTTGAAGTTACAAAGCTTCATGTTTAATAGTGAGTCTGTTCTTGATTTGAAAGTAACAGCACTGATACACCTTTACATTATCTAAAATAAATACCAGCTCAAACTGCATACAAGCCAGGAAACAGGTTTGGGTTAAATTCTGCATGTTGGAGGATGCTTTGAGGTTTATCACACACAAGAACTTTTTCAAACCCAAGGGAGAGTTGAACCTTTATCACTTTAATATAAAAGCAGTTAATTTTATTCAGTGTTCAAATCTATTGTTACCACATATCATGAGCCACTGCTCTGTTACAGGGGTTGCTGGAAAATTTTGGAATACCCTTAGGTAAAATTAGCTTATAATCACTTGCACTTTATTCTATTACAAAAAGCAGACCTGCAGACTGCTTCAGATGACTTATGCTTACAAATGTGACAGCCTTTGCTTTTAAATCTCTAAACAGATTTGCTACTACAAGAACAGGAAGCACAATTATATAGAACACAGAAAAGCTGTAGAAACTGTATGTTGAGCAACAAAGCCTTATTAGTTTACACATCTGAAGAGAACTTCATGAGAGTGACCACAGAGTTGCTGTTGTAGCAGGCTGGGCAGGTGATTTGGTGGTGTTTATGGAGTGTGGTCTGCCCTGGGCATCCTGCACAACCATTGACACCAGTAATGCTCAGTTCTCAGTTGTTCTCTGTGGCAAAGAGAAGAGCTTTTCCTCTTGTACTTGCTGTAGGCTAGTCTGCTAGAACTTCTGCTGATCTTTTAGCCCTGTGCTGTCTAGGATGCAGCAGAGGAAGTGCAAACCCGGTGTTGAAGTGTCAACAGAATTACTGAGAATCCCCTACTTCTTTTCTGTATAATTGGAATTTGTATTGGAAAATAACTAGATGTCTCCAGTACTCTTCATGGAGCTGTAAGCAAATGTGTGAGAAAGGGCCCAGCGTATAAAAGGGAGGTGCCTGTTGGGTGATAGAAATTGAAGAAAATAATGGTTCTTTAAACGAAGAAACAACCTGTGCAATTCCAGTTTCCTGCTTGGATGCAAAGGGCATTGTGTCTTTAAATGAATGTTGTTAGATAAAGCAAATGAAGGCATCAACATGAGCGATATCTTACCCCACAGGAACAGATTTTTTTTTAATTAGCAGTGGATGGTTACTACCATCCAACATTAAAAAAAGCTTGTCTCTAGACTCGTGGGAACAAAATGGTAGATCGCTCGTATGAATAGAGGCATAAAGTGAAGTGCAAATTAAGGTAGCCAGTATTCCTTAATTTCAGGTGCATTTGGCACTGCACAACATCAGTTTCTTTGACAGGCTGTTGATCTCTGTATTGTATGCACAATGTGTCCTTCCTCGTATTGAAGTCAGAGAAGGAGTCATGCAAATTGCTGCAGAATCAGTTGACTGCTTGAGCTGATTATACAAATATTCTCAAGGTTTACATGAGAGATGGTGTGGTCATTAAAATCTCCTGCACTTCAGCATTTATTCATGACTTTTCTCTGCTTTATAAATGGATAGTATAAACTGAAAGACCATCTGACAGCAAAATAAAAGTCCATCGCTTTAAGGTATACATTCCAGGAAAATTTTGCTATTGCAATTGCAAAGCCCAACAATAAATTTCACAGGTGTGCTGCGGTTCCTTATTTATGGGCCTGGGCTATTCTTTGGAATCCTATTTGCCTCCCAGGCTTACATGCTAGAGGAAGAACTAGAAAGCAACAATGCTGGAGCAGATTCTTACTTTTCGTTTACAACTGAGAAGTTTAAATTAATTTGGACCCCAGCCCAACTGCTGGCCTTTTATAAGGGCATGTGTGAATGAATGCTAGAGTAGAAAGCCATCTCTTAGTCCTGCAGGAACAAGATATTGAGAACCTCTAAGACATCCTGCAAACTGTGTTACAGAAGCATAAGCATTTTAATGCAGATCTACTTGTTTGTAATATCAGCCGTTTTAATCCAGGCTCTAACCTGATTACCCTTGTTATGGAGGAAAGGTTGTAGTGTTCAGACAGATTTTCCTCTGAGCTAAAAAGGCTTAGCCCTGTGATTCCATGAGATGACAAACTGCATGATACAGTAATGTGACCATAGCTGATGTTCAGTGGCTTGAAGATCCTTCATCAGGACCAAACTAAAAAAAATAGCTGCCTCGTTGTGACTCTGGTGCATTGAAATGGAATGGGTGTACAATGATGAGCAGAAACAGAAAATGAGGGAACTTGAGATCTTTGCTGTTGCTCATTTGCCTGGGATCAGTTTTCCACACCTCTCTGCAGGTGGTTTTCTGTTAAGGGCCTCTGTCCTTAGAGTTTGGTATCCTTACACCAGATCTGAATTTTGTTTTCTTCTAGGTCTCTTCATAGAGTTTTTATTTATTTATTTATTTATTTATTTAACTGTTTGGTTTTTTTTTTTCCCACTGAATTTATAAAAATCTACCATCACCATAACAGGGGAGATTGAATATGGATTGATTTTTTTTTTTTCCTAAATCATCTTAGATTAACATTGTATGTTCTAAAAGCATTAGGAAAGGCTAGGAACAAGCACAGAGAGTCCCAAAACATGATACAGAAAAACAATATAAAAGAAGTGTTCGGTGGTTACCTGAAGTATTAGGGAATCAAGGGACTGTGGGGGAATAGGAAAGGAATCACATTGCCATTTAATTCACATAACCATGTAGAGATTCAAGGTTGCAGAGAGATTTTGTTGGAGATACATTGTCGGACAGAAACAGGCTCTGGTTAAACTCTTAGGAGAATACAATTGTTTTATTTCACTGTACCCTTTGCTTGGTTCTTTTTAATTGAAAATTTTGTCAGTAAGGATAACTTTTAAAGTACAGAGGTCTATGAGATCCTGTCAAGTCATGATCCAAGCAGGAGGGCCTTGGCTGTTGACAGGACCAGCTGGTATGCCCGTGTCTGGGAGAGTGTAGGCAGACCTGAAATCACTGAAGACCTGAAATCATGTGTGGTTTGATACTTCAGAAACAATTAAGGAATTAGATTTGTAAATGGAAAACTGTGGGAGCCTAACTAAGCAGTGACCTGCAAATGTGTGGTGAAATTTAAAAGGATATGCAGTGAGTTCTGGAAGTTGACACAATTTTATCTGCTGACTGGGGAAAAATGATAAACATACAAAGAGTGCCAGAAGTTTAATTACAGAGGCCTGCCAGCTGCCTCTCTGCTTGAGATCAACACTTTATGTTGCCTTTTTTGAAGTCCTGTATATTCTACTGCAGTAAAGCAGCTGTTGGGACTGGAGATGTTTTGGCCATGATGGGTATATAAATGCTCCAGAGAAAGTAGAAAACTGTCATTTGACCGGCTGCCTGGGTCAGTGTGACAGTGTGCTCCTGCCTTCCCCAACCTGACCTGTATTTCCCATAACCCTGCTCAAGTTATAACCACCAGCGGTGGTTGTGAAGCATGTGTCTGGTTGTGTGGATTTGGGGGAGACAGATAACAGCACAACAGCCAAGGGCTAATTTGAGCAATGTGCTCACCTAAACATGTTGCTGGTCAATGTCCAACTCAAGCCAAATTTGGAATAAACTAACACCTGTAGTTGGTATGTAAATATGACTATAAATCAATTATCTTACTGCATAAACTGTGGACACCCCAGAGCCCGTTGAGCTCTCCTGCAATGCAGAGGGCTGCACACCAGGATCTCCCCTTGAGTAGGGACCCCTCTCAAGGTTACTCCTTGAGGTTGAGAGAATCCTTATTGCATCAGATACTTGGTAGGTGAATTCGGGATAAGCATACTGAAACTTTGAAATCTTAGCTAAATGATACAAAGGATTGTTTGCACATATATAATCCTTTAGACATAAACTGTTCACCCAGTCTGGGACTAGGACTGGATCCAGGTGCACCTAGACTCCTCTCTGAGAAGTTTAGAAAGACAGGGGGTCCATTCTGCACCTTGTGACTCAACAGGAGGATCTCCCTGACAGTTTTGTCTGACCCTGTCCTCTGTGCAGTAAATATCAAGTGAACTTTGCCATTGAATCTTGTTAAACCACTGCCCCATTTACTATCAAACTTTGTTAAATCACTGTTTTATATCAATAAACATATTGATATTTCTCTTTTAAGGAGTGAAGTGTGTCACTCCACCTGCAACAGTCAGCAAAACAAAGTTCATTCTGATGCACTTGTAGCAGAATACAGAGTTGTCTGCCTAACTCAGGATTTATACCAGCAAAGCAAAGACGAAACTCTGATTCAAATACCTCCAGTGGACCTGGCTAAGAAGACTATCAAGTTATTCTATATATTGTATGCAATAATGCTATCTTAAAAGCCCCAGAAGACACAAGGAGAACTAAATTCTACTCTTAAGTGTATCTGTAGTATTTAGAAAATCTGGAGTGGTATCATGGCTTTCATTGGAGCCACTGCTTGTACATGCCTGGGGTGAACTCGAGCAGCTGAGCTATATGAGCTAGTTCCTGTTCTGCAGTAGGAAAATGTGTGCATGATATTTCATTTAACTTAGGAATCACTCCAAGAGATTTTTGAGAGCAAAGTAAACATGGACATTACTAATTTACTTATCTCTTCACTGCCACAGAGTGGCAGCATGAATGCATCTCTGTAGTGAAATAATTCCTGACAAGTGAAACCCTGGAAAAATCTGATGGAAGTAGTAATCTCTAATAGAATAAATAAATCGTTTCAGTTTCTATGCTCAGACTCTAAAATAAATGAAGTCTACAGCACTAACAATGAAGGAGGAATTAGCTATTTTTTTTCAGACAAAGAAAGGAAGCATTCAACAGTAAAGATAAAATTACTCCTTAATTGTATAGCACAGACAAAGAGACAACGGAAAATGAATGCTCTCAAACTAATGCCTGGGTATTGCTGAAATGAGTAAGTTAGAAATGCCTCTATACATATTGAAGGGAGCGCTGTGGAGGCAGAGATGGGACATCTGGAAGGACAGCATATGACCTTTTAATTAGTCAACTGATTCTGTTCAATTCTTTAAAATAACACCCTTCTATGCCTGCCGCCTCACCTCCTTCCAAATAGAGTGGCTTACATTTGCTACATAGATGTGTTTAGAAGAACTTATTTTGACTCAGTTTTCTGTGAATGAGGAATGGGGAAATCTGTGTGGGCTTTTTTTTCTACACAGAGTCTCTCATCTCCTTCTGATCTGGGCCACTTGCACAACACTGAAGGCCAAGGTGAAGAAAAGTTGCTACTGTCCCAGTCTGACTCAAGATGTGCGTAGGCTGAATCTGGCCTCAACAGGATAGGTAGTATTGTATTGTTTGCTTAAAGACCACTAAGAAACACAGAAAGTACATGCGCATGTGTTTCCTCTCCATGGCCAAATAAGAACAGAGAACAATGTAGTGATTGTGGAGATGACTGTCTCTCTATTAATTCAAAATTAGGAAAATAATTATGGTTTGAAAAAAGTCAGGGAGGAATTACAGATAGGAGGGATTATAGGAGGGGTGGGGGAGGGGTCTTACTGAGTTGCCAAGGGAAAACAGGGCAGGTTCCGCATGCCCCAAATGGAAATATGACCCTAGGAACATGTGCTCTGGACCTTGTCCAGTGACTGCAGGGTATGCAGGGGAGTACCTGGCATGGCCTAAATTCATGGGATCCTTTGGGGACTGTTTCAGTGTGAGGATTAAGAATCAGTCCCGCACACTCTGGAAACTTCCTGAGAGCACAGTCCTTTTGCCGATACCTTGAGTTGTATATACTACATTTTTTCTGGGTATGTTGAAACATTTTGTAGCTATCATAGCACTGATACCTTCTGAAAGGGCACTAAAAACATGACACTCTGAGATTCAGTGATTTATTAGTTCTATAGTGCTTGCTGAATTTATGATAATTTTTTTTCATGCCTCAGTGGCTGGCTTTTCAACCACAGCCTGAACACTGAGGTCATGCTGAGATCCATCTGCTTTCTGCATCTTTCTCACCAGTGCAGGTATTGCATGGGGCAAATTCTGCTCATCCTTATGTCTGAGCAGCCTTAACTATTGATACACAGGGCAGAATAGAAAGGATCTAGTTCACTTACTTCAGGCGCTGGTGGCGGTATGGGAATATGTAAGGCAGAATGCAGCAGCACAGATGTGAACAGTCCTACTTGCATGCATGTTCCTTCCCTGTAAATAAATGCAAGATAGTTTGAAATATCTTATCTGCATTAACAGGGCATGCAATGAGGCAGGCATGTCAAGCTTTAATCAAATTATGAAAAAAGTGGTATGTGATGTGAATGCATGTGGGTAGCAGGAGATTGACTCAGCACCCCAGATGGTCTCTCCTAGAACTATGTCCAAGTCAAACCCTTTAAAATGCTTAAATATGAACATCAGAATGATAGTGTTTTGTAGTTGTACAAGGAACATGTAAACATACGTACCAAAAAGCTACTAGGTCATGTAAGGTGATATAATGACACTTTTCTGTATTACCTTAAGAACAAGCCATTATATTCTCTATTGAATAAGTCAGGAAAATCTCTGCAGATATTGCAATTCATTTTCAATGCTACGTACTTTTAAGTAGTTTTCTACAAATGACTTTTTCAGTTCAAAACTGTCACAAGGATTATAAGTTAGCATTCTCATTTCCTATTTTGTATGTATACTTTAAGGGAATTCCCTTCTGTGTAAGACTGTCATTTCTGTAATCTCAATAATAAATATAATTAGAACTAGTGTTTTCTGCTCTGCTCAGAACAATGTACCTACTTCCATGCATAGACATCTAAATAATAAAGTGGTCATTCCCAAATCAAGTTACTCAGTCTGAATTGCAACACCCCAAGTTGCATGCTTTCAAAGAAATTGTTTAAGCCACAGAAGATGTCTATTGGTGTCCATTTGATATTCCTTCTGTACGTCAACAAATAGTGAGTTGCAGTAATAGAAGCTGAATTTCTCACCATCTACCTCTGAGGAAGGCTTCACTGGAGCCTTCTTTATTATGGACCCCCCTGCCGTGGCTCTTCACACAGGGGGGAGGAAACCCTGGCTGCCAAGAGCTGTTCAGAGCCCTTCTGCTGGCATGAGCAGGGAATCGGGTTCACCGTTTCTTGGAACTTCTCCTCATGAATACCGTAAAATGAGGAGTTTGTTGTACAACCAGTTTCAGTTATGCGGTACTGATGGTAACATTATGGCAGGTAAAACTGATGGTTTTTAACTAAATTCTTATTCTTAAAACATTTTATGTATGTATGAGGAGACAATCTGCAGGATAGTGCAAGGAATAGAAGAGAATTTGTACTAAAGTTAGGTCACTGTAACTCACTTAGTAGTCATTATACCATCCTGTAGAAGATGGATGTTTGTTCTCAGAGCTGTTATTTAGCTGATGAGAGCTAGGAGAAGACCTACTAACACTTAGGTCTCAAGACAGGCATTTGCCTACAGGAATAGCTTTCTAACCAGGTGAGTATTGCTACTAAAGCAGTGTGTGTTATCTGAAATAAACATGCAAGACACCCTGAAATCCTCACGTCACTTTGAAAGTTAGACCAGAGAACACCCTCAAAATGTATCTTCCAGCACCTAGTTTACAGATTCACAGCTGACTAGAAGACTTTTTATTTTATTTTATTTTATTATTTTTTTTTTATTTGAGCAGAATGACTTCTTACGGGACAGGAATATAAGAGGATTTTTTGTTGTTGTTCTTGCCATGTAGTACATCATGCTATCCAATACAGCACTTCCCCCACTGCTTTTAAGACTGGCTTAGCTGAAAAGAGCTAATGCAGGGTTCTGTCTGGCTTCAGTCTTGATCCTGCAAGGGTCAGGGGCTGAACATGCAGTTAAGAGCATTCACTGTTTCACAGGCTGCAGTGCAGAGAACATCAGCAACAGAGAAGTTCTGCTAACTTATAATAAAAAATAGCACATTTATTATTATAGTTTGTTTTTCTTAGAAATAAAAGCCATAATTCCTCAAGAGAGAACAATATTTAATTCAATATGTATGCCCAAACCTCATATCAGAGCTGTAAAAAATGTTGCCATTCTCACGGAAGATTCTGAATACCACAAAATGCATCTTTCAGAGTGCAGCAAGGTTAAACATTAATACATGTATGCACAAGTTAGATTTAATATTAATTTTTTTCTTCCAAAGGATTTAGCTTCCTCTGCCTCTCTGACTGTCCTCCTTGGAGTCTCTGGCACTGGTACCTTCTTCATCTTACCTTGTTTTCTGGCTGTGTTTTAAGAGTAAATTATTTGTTCTGCCATCTTCAGGCCTGATATAAGGTTTTATGGTGGAATATGTATTATAGAAGGTCAGACTAAATAATCAGGTTGGCTCCTTTGACCTCAGTCTCCAAAGTGCTGTGAAGGACAGCCAGATGTCATGAGCTAGATCCTTGGTCTGGCCCAAGTTGCAAATGGTTTGGAGCCTGCATGGAAAGGTCAGGGAAGAGAGATAATGTTTATTCACCTCTACCCTGACTGTGTGGTCTACTGTATAAATATAAACAGGCTAAAGACTGTGCTGGCCAAAGACTTTTGTCCATTCACCCCACTTACCTCTTCATCTCATGCTGAGCTGGATATTTTAATCAGCTGTGACAGCTTTGTATTTATGGAGATTTCTGTCTCTGTTAGGTGAAGATCCCAGCTGCCGCTTGACAACAGCCACCTTTCCAGTACAAAGTAAGCATGTCTAAGGCCACTGTTTTAATCCTGTTTGAACTGGTAGATAATCTTTTCATTTTTTGAATTGTGAGACTCTCTGCTACAAATGACTTGTAAGCTGCATGTTCTAAGTCTGTAATACAAAGGAAATAAAAAGGGGTAATACAAATAGAAACATCATAGTCTTTCAAATCTCTCTGGTGAATGAGGCATTCCTAATAGATTCGACTGAGAATATGCTAAAATCAATGCCATCAGTTTGTCTTTCTCTAAAGGTGTACAATACTATTAAACTATTACTGTTAACACAATTCTGCAAGCAAGTAAGTTATCAAAAAGCTATTCACCATTGCCTTCATTTCTTTGCTGTGCTTTGGCTGCTTTCTCTTAACTCTTGCTGCTGCTGCTTTTTTTTTTGTTTTAAATTTTCTTATTCTCTCTATGTTAAAGTGTTCCCAGATTTTTGGATGGAAAGTAATTTCTAGATCAAAAGTCTGCCATTTAGCTCTGAACACGCTGATATCTGTGATCTCAGACAGATGTCATTGGCTTTGGCACAGTTTTTAATATTTTTGTTTGAGGCTCTGTAAAGCAGCATACCTAAGCAGCATTATTGTTATGCCCCTTAAATTTAGTGGAGAACAAGCTAAGACATTTTATTTCATTTGTTTGAGTGACTTGGTTTCAACTGTTACACAGTGATTGACTCATCATGCCAGTTCCTGAGAAACAGGAGATGAAACAGTTATTCCCATTGTTTACACTGGAACCATATTTTACTAAGGTCATCTAAGTGACTGGACCAATGATCACTGAACATTTTTACCAAAACCTGTTATTTCTACACAGATCTGTTGGAGCAGCCAAGATTGGCTGCTCAGAGGCTGAGAAGGGCAGTTATGTGCAGCATCTGATTCTGAGAGACTAGAAGAATGCTAACTGCTGTGGGATGTCTTGTAAGGATGTAAGAGGTGTCACATTTGATTATGTTTGTGCAAATTCTAACCATGATCAGCATCTAGACCAGCCTCTGTTATTTAAGTACCTCATATTTAGGGATTACAAACATAAACTGCAAAAAGGCTGTTTTAACACTCCAGGTTCTATAAATAAAGCAGAACAACACATAATATGTATGAAAGTACAATGAGCTGGGCCACACTTTCCTATCGTGGAACCCATAGTATGACAAAAGAAGTAGCAATGGACCCTTAAGTTTCCTGTAAAACTTATTTTGAAATGTCCCAGAAGGTGGTAGCCCTGACAGCTGTGAGGCAGCAAAGTTAACGTGAGAGCCTGCAGGGAAGGGAAACTCAGCTCCACAGAGATACAACTTGTCCCTCAAGGACTGCAGCTTCTGTGTCACGTTGTGTCCCTTGCCTACACATTTGAGGCACTCAAGGTCTCAGTAGGAATCACACTGTGTGTGTCCAAAGTCTTCTGCAGGTCTTTCTACCTATCAAAAATATAAGAGTTTTTCTGCTGTGGCTTTTGTTCCTCCTATCCATCATCTTTTCCCACAGTTAGCTGCTGTATTACAATGTTTACTTTCCAGCCAAGTGATCAGCTGAAGGACTGCTGAATGGCAGCAGCATTATTTCTTTTCAGCCTGCTATCTGCTGGTTCAGACTACAACACTAGGCAGCTGGGAAACCCTTCATTTTCCCAGGAAGCACCAGATTCCCTCTTCCAGTCTCTATCTGATAAATGCAAACTCGAGAGATTCACAACATCGCGTCTCCTCATTTCTCTAAAGAAATTTTGCCTGGTCTCCAGATAACTGTTACGTTCCCTCCATGTCCCACTCTATTTAAGTACAACCATGTTAAAAGCAGCAACTGTGCCAGCTGAAATTTATAAAAAGCCTTCAAATCTCAGAGAAATGAAACTGTTCACACATTAGCTCTTCACAACAAGTTATGTGATGAATGTAACCTCCATTCTTTGTTCACACATTATCACTGAGCTTACTTTGACTTTAGTAGGGTGTTCAAGCCTTGAAACGTTAGGGTGAAAACACGTCTCTACTTATGGGTTGTGTTTGCTCTTTGCTATTTGAGACTTTGTCCTTTGCAAAGGGACACAACAAAGTCTAAGTGCCTCCTACAATGACAATAATATATTTCTTTATTTATGTTGACAGTATAGTCAAAGGCACCTATGCTGCATGTTTTGGACCCACAGATAACTCATTCTCAGGTTGATGATGAAGGCCTGAAACAGATCAATGTAAATAATTAGGCAGAATTTTTTACTTTTGGCTTTAGGACAGAAATAGGAAGAAGGGAAGGAGAATTGTAGAAGGAATGTTTTAAACAATCAGGTATCCAGACCTTGCTGTAGTATTCTAAATCAGTGTGAATACCAGTCTAAACTATTATTTTGAATTCATCTGATCAGGAAACAAGGCTCATTCATGTGAAATTTCAACAGGAATTTTAAAATCAGTTTTACTAGCTAGCTGCTATTTTATATTCCAGTAAGTTATCTAGGGCATATGTGGCTTATATTTAGAGGTATTTAGGTGTGTTTGGGGTTTGTGTGGTGGGGTTTTTGGTAGTGAGGGAGGGGCTGCAGGGGTGGCTCCTGTGAGAAGCTGCTCAAAGCTTCCCCGGCTCCAAGTCAGACCTGCCTCTGGCCAAGGCTGAGCCCATCAGCAATGGTGGTAGGGCCTCTGGAAGAACAGATTTAAGAAGGGAAACTGGTAGTGAGTAGGGGGATTGGAATGTGAGAGGAACCCCTCTGCAGACACTGAGGTCACCAAGGAAGGCGGGGGAGGAGGGGAGTGGGGGACCAGATGCCCACCTGCAGCCCAGGGAGAAGCCCATGTTGGAGTGGGGGGATGACCCCAAAGATGGCTGGGACTCCACGGGAAAGCCCGCGCTGGAGCAGCCTGTGCCTGAAGGACTGCAGCCCCTGGAAAGGACTCACGTTGGAGAAGTTCGAGAAGGACTGTTTCCCGTGGGAGAGACCCCATTGCTGGAGCAGGGAAAGAGCGTGATGAGTCCTGCCCCTGAAGAGGATGAAGCAGCAGAGACAACGTGTGATTAACTGAGCCCAGCGCCCATTCCCCGTCCTCCTGTGCTGTTGGGGGGAGAAGGTGGAGAAAATTCAGAGTGGACCTGAGCCGGGAAGGAGGGAGGGGTGGGGAGAAAGGTGTTTTAAGGTTTGGTTTGACTTCCCATTATCCTTGTTTTGATTTGATTGGTAGTAAATTAAATTGATTTTGTTTCTTCCCCAAGCTGAACCTGTCTTTTGCCTGTGACCATAAGTGGTGAGTGATGCCTCCCTGTCTTTGCCTCAACCCATGAGCTTTTCTTTATATTTTCTCCTCATCCCATCGTGGCCAGGGTGGGGAGAAGTGAATGAGTGGCTTTGTGATGCATTGTTACCGGCTGGGCTTAAACCACGACAAGGTGCCTGGCACAAAAGGGGTTTGGGGAAACTTCTAAGCCTGCCCTTGGCAGAGAGAGCAGAGTGCAACTGCTGGAAGAGTGTTCAAGTGGCGTGCAAAGATATTCCTGACACACACAACCACATGAATATGTTTTATGGCACTTCTGCTTCCTGCTGACAAACTTACCTTTTCCAAACATTTTTCAGAACATGGATTAAAGAAATTGAGAAAGCTACATTTTCATTTTTGATACCAAAACAGTACAAATACTTTGGCTAATACTGAGTTTCCAATGTTATGTCTTGTCCACTCTGCATTTATTTGAAGTTCTAAGGGTACCTATCACTTTTGCATAAATACTCAGGTATTTAGAGAGCTTCCTATTCCTCTCATTTATCCTATCCTCCTGTGGAAAGAGATTGGGATGTTTGTAAGCACCTCTCTGCCATCTCTATGCTTTCTGAATCTGTCTTTTAAGGTTAAAATTCTTCAGGGCATTAACTGAAGATCTGCTTCCTGTTTGCATTATTCAGTGATTTGATAAAGAGGGAAGTAAATGCTAAAGGACAAAGCTAGATCTTTTCAATGGCTGGTACTTTTTACAAAGTTACATGGAAAGTACTCTTCCTCTTAGAAGCCTGAAAGCAAGTTATTTTCTGCTGATTTTGACTGTAGCCATTTGTCAGGCAGAGTTTATCCTCTTTAGAAGAGACGTAGAATAATTATTGATGAATAATAAGATGACTATAATCAGGCAGTTATTTGATGTGTACAGTATTTTATTATGTCAAAACACTTGTAATTTTTTGTTAGCATAATTAATGATGACAGCACACCACTTGAAAAGTATAAGTTGAAAGGCAGAGATTACAAAATACATTTAGTAAGTCTTTCTGTCTGTTAATGCCAGATACAAACATTGCTATTCAGATCTCAGATTCATTACCTGGACATCACAATGAAACAAGCCCTCATACTACAAGAATATCAAATATAAACAAGA
This sequence comes from Haliaeetus leucocephalus, assembly GCF_000737465.1. Lineage (NCBI taxonomy): Eukaryota > Metazoa > Chordata > Aves > Accipitriformes > Accipitridae > Haliaeetus > Haliaeetus leucocephalus. The sequence goes on from NW_010972677.1 coordinate 205,955, forward strand.
TGTAGAAAGAACAATAGTCCAGATCAGCTTGTAAAGCTACAATTCTGAAGGTTTGTGTTCAAAATCTTTGAAGATTGGCACAAATTATTGTCCTTTATAAGTCATTTAGGCCTTCCTTGTTAATTTGGTTTCTTCATAATATCCCATTTTCCCCATTTTCTTATTCAACCATCTTTCTACATACAATTTTACTTCATGCTTGTTTGAGGATCCTACCTAAGAGGCTACTAGCTGCAGTGGTCTCTCAAATTCCTCTTTTCAAAGGTGACCTGGTAGCACACTGTTCTGTCAGATATCTGCACATCAGACATACTTGGCAAATTACTTTTTTGAGTTACTAGGATACAACATGTATGAACAGCTGGTTTTGGGGCTCATTGACTCTCGCTGTCTTCTTATGACAGATTTTCTGTTCCTGCTGCCTTCCTGTATTCCTCATTGCACTCCCAGAGAGTTGCTTGGAAATGTCAGATCAAAGTCTGGACAACAAAAAAACCCCAAAGCCCTGAACTGTGGAAAAGTCAAGTGCAAACCAAAATAGATTATTGTGACACTGTAAAAAGAAATAGTCTGATGTATGTTTTTTGGTTTATTGTTAAGGGGGCAGTAGTAACTGTTGTAGCTATTTAACATTCTACCCATTAGCCTAAAATAACTAGGAGAATTTCTTAGGTACTCTCTAGATAGATTTCTAAGGTTTACAAAAGACTGAACATGTAAAGAGTCCCTTAATTATAATGATGGGGAAAAAAGGAAGAGCACAGTCAAGGTTTTGAGTTACTTAAATTACTCAGCTTTTATGAAGTTACTCAAAAGTAAAGCTCATGTATTTCCAATTTCTACCCCCCTACTTTGAGCGTGAGAATGAGTACAATCTTTTTTATACTGCTATGTTTCCCCAGTATCTTTGCAGTGTTTCCTGCCTAATCTAAAACTTCAAACCCAGAGATGTAGGGAAGAACAGCATGATACAGGTTCTGGCAGTAGTGTCAGAGCAGGTGCATAGGCTTCTGAAAGGAAAAGCATGCACTGCTGTGTAAGCAATATAGTCTACATGACTCAGGCATTTGAATTTGTCTGATACTCCATTGTGGAATGCTGCTGTAATAGCTTCTGCTATGAAGACCCCGATTTCTGAAAAGGCTTTTCTGTTAAGGGAGAATCACATACCATCCTCTTTGCAAAGGGTATAGGTGCTTCATTTGGCTCCACTGTAATTCTTCTTCACCAAAGTTTCACTGCGTAAGACTGTCTGATTCCTGTTTTCTGTGTAAAATAAACAGCAGAAAAAATTAACTTCCATTATAAAGCGGTGTGTCAGATGGCTACAACATTTGATATAAACCAAAGCATAACTCTTTCAGGTAATAAAGCCCTCTAAGCAATCCTCTGTGGTAGACAGAGACATTCTAAATGGATGAATTTATTCAGGTAACAAGGTTATACATGTAGCAGACTTCTACTGTAGCACAAATGTAAATCTTCAGTTAATGAATAGGAGCCTGGATGGTGTGAGGAGGAGGTAAATTGTCACAGCAATTCATCACAGGCTCTTTTCGATTAGGTTTTGAGAGGCTCAAAATTTTTTTAATTTCTATAGGAATAAATTGGCTTCTCCTAAAAGTTTTTTTTTTAAGCACATATAACCTCTGCTCAAATGGGGTAATGATTTTGCTATGCTCTACGTGACCTCATTTTTCTTCAGCAGACATGCCCTAGGAAGATGCAAATGGATCAGAAATGGGAATTGGCTATCAGAATGCAAATTGTTTCTGAAACTGTCCATTTCTGCCTAGCATGTTTTGCTATTTTCTGATTCACAGACAGACAGGATGCAATTGAGGAAAAATCAGCACATCAGCACTGCAAAAGACCTTAACATGTTTTACAGTGTGCTGGATGACTTCCTCCTTGAGGATAGCATGTAGAAACAGCCCACTACCTAAGTCTCTGAGTCTAGGTCCTGAGCATGCCCTGGGCTGAACGAACACAGGGTCAGACTCCTCCTAACACCCTTCTCCCATAAAGGGGCTGCTCTTGGTATTGTATACTGAGTGTATCCTTCAGAATACAACAACGGCAAGGCCAACAATCTGCCAGTTCCACCAACATGTAGGTCAGCTCTGAGACCCTTAAATACTGGATGTCATTACAAACACAAACTGTGTTCAATTTTTCATGATAAATTACACTTAGAGAGTACTGGGAGTGACTCAGCCCTTCCTGGCATGAATTTGCTCATCTGATCCCAGGCTGGAGATGTCTCATCACTCGTAAGCGAGCAGCTGGTTGCTGGTTTGAGAGTGGCACTGGTAGACTGCTGATAGAAAGGAGTTTTCTCAAACTTGTTGAATTTGGTGGAGCAGCAGTTTGTTGGCATCTGCTATGGAGGCACGAACAATCAAATCCAACAGGTGTTAAAACTCAGATTTATTCTTCAGTAAAAGGTTAGTTAGAACTCTGATAACATTTGTGAACCACAGGTTCGATGATGTAAGGGGAATTAGTACTACACAACTGACTTAAGAATTCTTAAGATTTAAAATGATGACTCAAAATGCACGTGTCACTCACCTAAAAGATGAGGCCTCTCAACCTCGAGGAGTTACCTAGGGTGGCATCCCGACCCAAGGAGAGAGTCCCTGACTGCAGACCTGCTGCTCTGAGGAGGACTGACTCAAAATGTCCTCCGGCAGGGCCCAGTTTATACTCTGGTTGAATCTGATCTGTGGTCATTTTAATCCCTATTGGCCAAAAGGTCACTTCAGTGTACCTGGCGCATCCCGATTGGTCAGCTGAATTTTCAACCTGCAGCCTCTAAGGTTTGGGTTTTTTTCCTCTTCTCCCTGCCTGGAGAAGTTTCATTTCCTGTAGAAGGAGAGTACTGCCACAACATCTGTTGCATGTTTATGTGAAAATTAATTTATTGGGGTGATGTTTTTAATAGTAGAGAGTAACGGTATTGGTACCTACGTATGAAAAGCCAAACTCATTTTAACCTTTCTGCTGAGGTTGACAAAGTCAATTACTTTATTAACAACAGTCATCCTAAGCAAGTTCTTTAAGACCAGTCACTAGTATACTCTTAACAGTGCAACTATACTGGTATAACTCTGACAATGTAACTGCTAATGTAGATGTTTTTATTTTGGAATGAGAGTGCACAAGATGGGCAGTTGTACTGGCATTTGTCTAGTAATATAGTTATTCTATTAAAAAATTCCCAATAGATATTCTTATATAAATAACTTCTTGACATTTCTGGCATAATGAATAATGCCACTGTATATGAGAAAATAGGAACTACACAGTCATAAATTTACTAGAGATTGCCAGAGATTATAATAACAGAAAGTAAATCCATATTTACTGAGCCAAGTATATACTTTTGATGGTAACACAATGGTCCTAGAAATGGATGTCATATGATTTTGGAAGAAAGAGTTTCACAAAATGTAAAAAGAGAGAATGTTTAGGGTAAATAGTAGACAGAAGGTCAAGAAACTTAAATACTGGAAATGAAAACTAACCACTCAAAAAAATACTTGAGATCATTTTATAATAATTTGTACCAGTAATCAAAGTCAACTGAATTACACTATTGAAATGAAAGAGATATACCAGTGAGTATATCCCAGAATATCAATTAGCATATCCTAGAATCAGCAATATCTCTCTGTGGTTAGTGCAGAAAAGTCAGATCCCGAATCTTTGGCAACTGGATTTTGAAGAACCCTCAGGAGCAGGCACTACCCAATCCAACACCACATGCGTGATTAAGCCTTCCAAGTCAAGATTTTTACTGATTCCTTGAGAAAACTGCTAATCATCATCCTGGAGAAAATGCCCAGACCTGCAATAATTATCACTGTCTTTCATTTATTGATGCAAAAAAGTGAGGCATTGGCAAGAATCCCAGCAGAAAGACTGGAAGCTTTTTTTACTGCAAGCATAAAATAATCCAAAAATCAGAATAACAATTTTTTAAAATTTTGCACTTTCTCTTTTTATAAGATGTATGAACTGTGAATTATGAATCAATAAAATTAACTGATTTTTGCATGCAAAAGGACCTCACTTGTACAACAGGTACTACTTTAAAGGAGGGAAAAGCTTTTCATACATGTAGGTGGAAATTTCTGCTTAAAAAATGTTAACAAATATACAAGCAAAGAGAAATTTTGCCAGCAAATTATCCTAAACACAGCATGTTACGACTGATGAAGTAGAGAAAAATGTTTGCTTCATTGGTGTTCTCAGCAGGATTGGCTCCTATACACAAATGAAAACAAGTAGTCAGTTCTTTTAGTGTGAAGATGAAAGTGAACAGCAATGTTTCCAGTTGCTAGCTGGCCTTTATGTCAATGGTGTAAAATTGGCTGCAAAAAGCAGTATGGGAAATTTCCAGCTGAAATGCTTGCAAGTCACATTTGAAGCTGCAAGAAAAGTTTAAGTGTGCAAAGTTGAATTTTGTCATATGAGTTAACATGATGTTTGCAGAACTGCTTAGCTGAGTCAGCTCATCATTTTTTCTTTCCTCTTGTCGTTTCTCGAGTAAGAGAAAGACTTCAGTCTTTAAACTGAAAAGGCTCGACTTCAAACTGTCCTTACCTACATCAGTTTAGAAGTCTTTCATGTTCTTGGTCTATGACTTCTTTACTCTCCATGCCATAAACACTGGAACACATTGCAGTGCCTGATTCGTCTGTTTCAGTAGCAGTAATATTCTTGAACTAAGCGGAGCTGACCACTGACGTAAAATTGGTGGAAGTGAGAAGTCGATAGAGATAGAAGAATATCATCAACATACCTTTTCCAAAGGATAAGTGTTGAGGTTGAAGTTTTGCTGCAGAGCAACCTGGTACAACCTCTATGCTGTATCAGTTTTCTGACAGCTTTATTTGTCATGCTGACTTGTATCATTTCTGTTTGAATACCTCCAGCTATGGAGATAAGCCATAGTTTTGACTTGGATGGCTTGCCTTATCTGAATTCACATGGCCCTGGATAGTTAATTTTACATGGAGAGGAAATAGAGGTGATACGTAATAATGTTTCTGCCTGTCTAGCAAAAGATTTACAAAACAGAGTATTTCTTTACACTGAAATTATTCTATCAGATGGAATGTATAAAACTGTCTGACAGATATTGCTGGTTTCTCCTCTAAACATCTGAGCATATTTAACAGCCATATTTTCTCCAATTTTCTCCTGTTATTCTTAATTCTGTCTCTGTTATTAAGAGTCATCCACAAGTAATGAGTCTGGGTTGCCTCAAAGCAAACAGATGGCTTTATAGAGCAGAAAGCAAACAGAAAGAAATGTTCATTTCTGTGAATTGAAATTGGGGGAGGCTATGAATCATAAGCTCAAGTCATTAACATAAGTGAAACCTAGAAACAGCATGTTTATATTCTGTGTAGGGATTAGGTATTTTGAGAACTCAGGACATGGTGTGAAAGCTTTGCAGAGCGATGCCATTATCCTTTTACAACCATGAGAAAGAAAAAACAGTCAAATGACAGCTTTTCTCTTCCTTAGAATGATCAGGAAAATCCATGGCACCCACCAAAGAGGTGTCAGAACTTAAAACCAACCAAACTCAACAATCATAGCACTTCAAGACTATGCTTTTTTGAAGCCTTGCATAAAAACGAGGCTTCATTCCCTTGGTTTGTAAACAGCTTGATGTGACCGTTTGTGTTCTGTTCCTTTCCCCACCTCCCCATCCCCACAGAAACCTCATTAGCAAAACCACATAGCTGGTTGAAGTCCTGATCTTGAATTCTTGTAAAGGTCTGAAATTCACAGGTCGAACTTTATTTCACTGGAGATGGGCAAAACCACCAGGCACCTCATGTCATGCAGACCATGGAAATGAAAAGGAAACAAGTGGATGAGAATTCACATGAAACAAGTTTTCTTCTTCTGGCCGAAGTGGGCAGTATACTTTTGTTTCTATGTATCTGTATTGGGTCTGGCTGAGATGGAGTTAATTCTCCCCATAGCAGCCCTCATAGCGCTGTGCTCTGCATCAGTAGCCAGAAAGGTGTTGATAACACACCAGTGTTTTGGCTACTGCTGAGCAGTGCTGGCACAGCATCCAGGCTGTCTCTCCAACATTTTCGTCCCCCTCAATGGCAGGCTGGGGCTGGGCAAGATCTTGGGAGGGGACATAGCCAGGACAGCTGACCTGAACTGACCAAACAGATATTCCATTCCATATGAGGTCAGCTCAGATATAAAAGCTAAGTAAAGGGAGACGGAAGGGGGGGCATTTTTGTCTTCCGGAGCAGCCACTACGCCTACTGAAGCCCTGCTTCCCAGGAGGTGACTAGGCATCGCCTGCTGGTGGGAAGTAGAGAGTAACATCATTTGGTTTTCTTTGCTTTCGCTCGTGACCTTTGCTTTCACTTTATTAAACTGTCCTTATCTTGACCCACGAGCCTTTTGTTTTATTTTCTCCCCCCTGTCCAGCCGAGGAGGGGGAGTGATAGAGCAGCTTTGGTGGGCACCTGGCGCCCAGCCAGGGTCAACCCACCACAGTATCACAAATAACAGGGCTACACCAGCTCATTCATTTCAGTGACTTTTTTTCCACTCCTGCTAAAGAGAAGTATGCCAGACTGCAGCGAGCAGGCCTTATAGTTCTACCTTCCTTAGAGGGTCTTCCTTCCTCTGCAGGTGGAAAAACATGGCATAGTTCAAAGACAAGTCAGAAGGTTGCTGCCTGCAGCAGAAGAGGGATGCTGAAACCTGTGATGAGAAAGGAAGAAAGGAATTCTCAGGCAGACTCACAAAAAAAACCCCTGGATTGTTGTTGATTCATGGACAAAACAGGTAGAATTTCTCTTTTTCAAGCACTTACCACAACTAGAAACCTGAAAACTTGTCTGGTTAAATTTAGCTCCTGCATCACAGGGCAGGGTAGAGGCTTGCTAAGGCAAAATTTACTTACATCTTCCCCCCACCATTTGCCAGTCTGCTCTAGCTTCTGTCTCTGAGTTTGTATTAATTTACATTTATGCTAATGATACTGTGAGAACCTCAAGTAGTTCGTGAAAACATTTGAAGATCATATTGAAAAAAATGTCTTGATGATTCCGTATCTGTTGGGAACTCATAGGCAATAAATTCAGAAACGTATCTTGTCTGCTTTTGTAAGCAATTACACTTAGTAATGCCACAATGTTCTGCATTATGGTGACACCAGTAGTATGTGGCACTTTGGATTTATGTTAATAATAAAGGAAAACAGTCAGCTCTATTCATTTACTCAAAGTATAATTCCAAAACTTCTTTTCAGTTTCTGACTTATGCTCTCTGGCCTCTGAAAGGATAATTTCTCATAGTATGTGTGTACAACATCTTACGGTTGTATTGTTCTCATAAACATGCACATAGAAGGTAACCTCCAGTGAAAAAAGTGCTGCCCTGAATAAATGCAGACTTAGTAAATCACTCACACTGCTGCCGCATCTGCTAGGACTTGGGAGATGGTAGAAGAAATAAAATTTCTCAATGCTTTGCTTTCCTATCTGAGTCACAGAAAGAAGATTAATTTCAGTATATTAGCAGTTGAACAAAATGTTTAGAACTTATACAAGAGAGAACTTTTTCAAATGCAGAACATTAATAAGCCTGAAATTGTACCCAGCTTTAATATATTGCAAAGTATAACTCTGAAACAGTCCTCAGCCTTCTTATTGTCCTTTTCTGGACACCTTTGCTCAACAGTGTCCATCTTCCCACAAGTGCAGATGAAGCAACTCCTTTTCTTCTTATCTTGCCCACAGGTGGCCAGATACTCCTTTAGCACCTTTGGAAACCCATTTCAGAGAGTCTTCTGCATGGTCCTCCATTTGACACTAATTGCACTGGGGTACAAGGCATCCGGCCTTTTGAGTTCCAGAAGTATTTTATTGGTTGTGAAAGCAAACATTATTCCACAGGGTCCAGATGGCCAGTGTCTGAATTTACAAGTGCAGTGGGAGGACGTTGGTTACTCTCTTTCCATGGATAACATAAAACTCTGCAAACCTGGTGTGTATGCAGCATTGAGAATCACGTAACAGAAGTGTGGGATATGCTTTTCGTGGGAAGCCTGGAGGCTGTACAAGGGCAGTTTGGTAGCAGTGGGTGTCAGTGCTGGGGACCAGGCTTTACCTTGTTTCTGATGCCATTCAGGGCATGTCTCAGCCAGCAGGACAGCTGAGGTGAGCTGCGCTGCAGTGATACCGTGAGTGGGTTTAGGTTGGTAGCTTGGTCTGTGCATGCAGGTTCTCTCAGTCACTGCTCTCCTTGCAGTTATTCTACAATAAGCAGGGCTGGTTCTAGATACAGGCAGAATAGGCAGCTGCCAAACTCAGCAAACTCCTGGGGACCATGAGATACTCATGTCCCATAGCCCAGATTGCCTGTGGTGGAATTGGAAAATCTCAGCTAGCAGCTCCTGCAGGACTTCCTCTGGCCAACTGATGCTTCAACTGATGGTAACTGCTTTGGGGAACCCTCCCAGAAGGCATTCTTGTTCTCCTCCTGTCCTTTGGCAAGCTTTGTTTTACAGGCCTTCTTTTTGTTTCATGATCCCTAAGCTAGAAAAATTTGCTTTTGTCTACACCATTGGGAAGACTGGAACTGGTTGTGAAAATAGCCTGCGTTACGTAGCACACTTTGATATTCAGTGTTCATTATATAAACTTAAACAATACAGTAGAGGGGATCTCATAATTATTATGGCCATTAAAAATAGCATTGTATTTAATAGGAGGAAAAGATAACTTTGTAGTGTCCTAAATTTATATATAGTATCTCTCTGTATAAAGCATTCTAAATCAAAGTAGGAAGATTAATTAAGTTTTCTCATTTAACTGCCCTAATGAATTTGATTATAGCATTAGAAAGAAAAGATTCTTCAATCTTATCTACAATCTACGAACAATCAGAAAGGAAAACAAAGGCCAGGTGGCCTCTGCATGCTGCATGTGTATTGCTCTGGTTATAAAGTTGTTTTGAGTTACAGCTGTTCTACCCCTGAAAAATTATCCTATTGGCCACAAACTGCTAAGTTTCAGGCAAATTGTGCATGAGACAGTATATCAGAGGAAAATATATATGCTTCACGTGGCTAGAAATCCAGGTATGCTAGTATCAGTTATCGTCAGGAAAAATATTTAGTAGCCGAAACTAAAGTGACCTAATGCTCTTTTCTCAACCTTTTGTTCTATTCCTTCATATGCATTGATAGTAAATCCCTTTAAAGGTGAATTTTCTTGCTTGGCTTTTTCTGTTGATCAAAAGGAAACTTTGAAGCAGCAGTGCTTTGATGGAGTGGAACATTTCCATGTCTCTCTTTAGAGTAAGCAGCTTTATGAAGTTTGTTTTTTTCTGGATAATACAGCAGAAACCAGGGATTTATCTGTCTAAGATTCTTGTTTCCTTATGTAAGATTTAAGTGAATGACAATATGAGAGATCTGCAATACAAAAGTGCTACACTAGCAAAATTCATTCAGTATAGTTCACTAAACATAGAAGTTCATAATACATATTTTTTTCTAACTATAGTAGAACAAAGTGAACAGTAAATATATATTTAGATACTTGCCTTGTGATTCTTTGTTGATTTGACTAACTTATGCAAACATAACTTTCCCCTCATTTGGCCATCATTTTCCCCACTGTGTTTCCTACATTGTTAATAAATTAATCTTCCTGGTTATCTTCTAAATTTTCAGAGTAATCACCTGTCACTGGACTGTCTGCAAATCCTTTTTTATAAGTAGTGTTTCTGTTTTACTTGACAGTTTTTAATACACTGGTTTGTAACATTTTACTTCAGTCTGTTGCCGAAAAACTCGGAATAAAGAACTTATCAACACCTATTTAGTGTAGATAAGCAGACACTTCTTTATTAACAGCCGGGTGCGCGGGCGAGTCCTCTCACGAACCACGCACACCTGAACACCAAAATCATACGCCTTATATTGAACTTATTCATACATATTCATTAGATTTCCGAGAAATGTTATGCATATTCATTAGATTTATGGGAAGTTATTAGCATATGTAAATGTCCTTTATGCAGGCGCATTGAAGGTCTCTGGTGGTCTTCTAGAGTCCTCTGGTGGTCTTTCATAGTCTTCCTCACTTGTCCGCTTCTTGACCTTCTTCAGGTGATTCTGCGCAGTTTGGCCCTTGGCAGGTAACTAACTGTTTCTTGGCAGATAACTACAAGTTGCTTCATTCGACTTTTCTCAGTTCCCATTAATTTGAAATTCTGACATCTTATGCATTCTTCTAGGTTATAATATACTCCTACAAATAAACACTATATCCAAATTATCTTAAATCTTAAGCTTGTTATCTAAGTTCTAAATGTTCCTACTAGATGATTTCAACCAATTCCTCTGGCCCTGGTACAGGGCTATACAGAGGATTTCACAGCAGCTGTTGGTTGTTGGTCAAATGTGTAAAATGCAATAGATATATAATTTTTGCTAAAATATTTCTTATAATTCTATATTCCTATTAAAATTGAATATGATTAATTCTAACTAATAACAAATCAATAACAAATCAGTAACAAGTCTATGTTTTCAGTCATTGAGTCCCAACTTCAGATTTGGACTCTGCAAATACAGATGTGCTTTAGTGTCTGCTGTGAACTTAATGAGACCACTCATAGTTGATAATTTTAACAAGTATCTAAACTTTTGCAATGTTTATTTATCCTTTTGGTTTCTGTTTCAAAATAACTATAGTTCAGATTTAACCAGAACTGGTTTTATATACAAATTATTACTCCTTGATTATAGCCCATATCTTATAATCACTGTTTTTAAGGTACTTGCTTTTAAGCAAGCAAGCCAGTGGGAGAAAATTTGGGCTATGCATGTGTTTACAGTTAAACAAATTAGTTGCTCTGTGAAGCATCTCTAACCTCCTCATTTTACCATCAAGTTTATCAGCAGCGGAGAACAAAAGAATGTTTGGTGTAGGAAGACAGATGTTCTTCTCCAAGGCTTATTCTGATTTAAACTTCACTAGACCTCTAAAGATACTCTTGTAAAGCAGTCCAGAATTTAAAAAGTGAGTATTATGGCTACAATCCTTTAGGCAGGTTTGCATGAAGAATCAGAGATTAAAGGCAGATGGTATTTCAAAAAGCCTTTTCCTAGCAAAATTGTTTAAGGAAACAAGAAACACAGGGGAGCCAATATAACTCATATTTGGACTCAACAAACTTTTTACAGCCTTGGCCTCGTGGGTCATTTAATGGGAGAATATTAAATTTCTGCTAATGGTTACTGCTACCTGCAGGTATTTTGGCTTTCTTGCCATAGTGGGATGCACCTAGCTGGGAAAATCACTGCAATGGCCTTCAAAAGCAGTGTTTTATTGCTGATGAACTGTTAAATGTGCCGGATACACACAAAGAGGAAATATTTAAAGGGTGGAGAACGTGTGACTACTGTGAACTTTTGAGGCTTTTAAGAAATAGAGGAGGTGCAGGATTTGATGCATTAACTCTGGTGAAAGTGAAGTTCTCTTTGGTATAGGAAAGAAATACAAGAATGTGCAGGAGGAAGTTATTTCAGTGTTTTTCATTCTTAAAGGTCTGTGAGTGTTTAATTTATAAAAGTAGTTGAGTCTGTTCTTAGCCTTGTGTCAGAATATTTTTGCTTACATTTACTCACCTCTCAACAGCTGTTTCCTTCTTTGTGCTTCATTTATAGTAATTCCAGTTTCTCTTTTACTATCTCTGTGTAATGCTCAGTGAATTTCTGTCAATGATTAACTGCCTGGTCTGAAGCCCATTGATTTTGTTGATGATTAATTTGTTTTCCATTTGATTTGTATTCAGTACCTTGGTAACAACACTATTCTTTCTTGCTGCTTTTGGATGTCATTTGGAAATACCCAAGCTTGTTGCCTCAGTACATAATTTGTTCAGCTTTTCTGGGAGGTAAAAAGGAATTTTAAAGATCATCTAGTTCCAACCCCCACTGTGATGGGCAGAGACACCTTCCACCAGACCAGGTTGCTCAAAGCCCCCTTCAACCTGGCATTGAACACTTCCAGGGATGGGGCATCCACAACCTCTCTGGGCAGCCTGTTCCAGTGCCTCACCATGCTCACAGTAATCTAATCTAATCTAAATCTACCCTCTTTCAGTTTAAAGCCATTACCCCTTGTCCTATGAACCAGTATCTCCACATCTTTCTCGTCAGGGCTGCTCTCAATCCATTCTCTACCCAGCCTGCATCTGTGCTTGGGATTGCCCCAACCCACGTGCAGGACCTTGCACTCTGCCTTGTTGAACTTCATGAGGTTTGCATGGGCCCACCTCTCAAGCCTGTCAAGGTCCCTCTGGGTGGCATCCCTTCCCTCCAGCATGTCAACTGCACCATACAGCTTGGAGACATCGGCAAACTTGCTGAGGGTGCACTCAATCCCACTGTCCCTGTTGCCAACAAAGATGTTAAACAGTACTGGTCCCAATATCAACCTCTGAGGAATGCCACTTGTCACTGCTCTCCACTTGGACATCAAGTCCACTTGGACTCTTTGAGTGCAACCATCCAGCCAATTCCTTATCCACCGAGTGCTCCATCCATCAAATCCATGTATCTCCAATTTAGAGGCATATCTGCAAATGTAAGAACAATTAAGACGAATCAAGAGCACCAGCAGAAACTTTCCTACAATTACAGTCATTAGCAGCCAAGTAACATACTAATGCCTGATAATTTAGGCATTCTCAGAGTTGGGAAGGGCACTTACACCTACTTTAGAAGCAGGAGGTTTAAATAAAAAATATCAGGAAACCATTTGTAACAATGATTCAGATTGAGAATGAGGTTTCTAACTTCAATCAGTCCTTTTCCTCATTTTTTTCCCTCACTTTTTTCTTAAGCCAGATGGAGATCTATTACATCTACTTAGTTGTTTCACAGTGTTCTCTCTTCCTCTCCTCCTTCCCCTGGAAGGCAGAAAGCCCTATGTATCTCCGAGACTTTAGGCAATAAATTCTACTGTGTTAACTAGCACATTAAAGGATGTTCACATAAATAAGAGACGAAATCCATGCAGTAAATATGAAAAGAATATCATTGGATGTGACATGATTCAACACAGGCCATGGTCTTCTTCAAAAGAGTCTTTCTTTTAT
>NW_010972677.1:219137-253873 GCF_000737465.1 Haliaeetus leucocephalus
TAAGATCATTAATTTGTTTCCCAAAGAGCTAACAATCTTACTGCTGGCATCAAATTGTACTGACATTCCCTTTTGAGTCTTAATTCTGCATATTAGGAAAACTTAATTAGATATAGGCATTAATAGACTTATGGGGCTTATTTCTGCTGCATTTAGTGAAGGGATTTTACATCTGTTTGGAGTCATTAATCTCTTTCTTTTGTGCTGTTACTTGATTGTATTTATCTGTGATGGCATTTTGTGTATACGATCCCATTTGATTGACTCATGATGTTATGTAGTATGTAGAACTGAACAAGTCTGTACTAAAACACTAGACAGTGTGATTAATTACTCTGCTTATTGATATGTTCAGGCCACCTCCTGCTTATGAGCTTTTTAGGAGCTTCGTGGAAAATCTATTGCAACTGGTAAGATTGGAAGGGAAGGTAGCATGTCTTTTCCTTTTCCATCTGTGCTTGCATCTTGCTGTGTCTTACAAATTTAACTGTTGCTGGGTGTGTTACTGCTGTTTCATGTTGATGATAATGCTGCTGGCTTGCTGCCCTAGGCTGGGATCTTCTCCCAGTTTTAGAGGCTTCTGGATGGTACTTGTGTATGGATTTTACAGCTTTGCCATTGCTTGAATATTTTAGGATGTTATTGTTCATGTACTTGCAAACTTAAGTGAGGGTTAGTTTCAGCAAAGTTCTGGATACTCTGGCCCTGATCCGGTGAAGAAGTTAATATTCTGAATTACTTTAACAAATCTCAACAAAAGCTGTGTATATGTGAATCTATATAATGCTCAGGCACAGATTTATGAAGGGAAGGGCTAAGGGGTCTTTGCTGCCTTGAACTGGCTTGTGCTTGCTAGGGAGCGAGGGAGCACATAGTGTGAGGTAACTTGGAATAAGTAGCACTGCTTTGGTTCTCAGTAGCTTAAGAACCAGCTCAGGTACTAGGGCAGGTTTAAACTGCACCGCTAGCCCTGGAGCAGATGCTGAGTATGGTTCCTCAGGTTAGCCAAAGCTGAAGTGCATTCAAACAAATCCTACTGTGTAGCTGCTGTCCTGTTTTGTATTTGTCTATACGTCGTGGCAGCGTACCCTCTGGTCCTCTGAAAGGAGAGGTCCTTATGCTCTTTCCCAAGCATGTGGTTGAACTTTCTCTGCCCCTTCGTTTAAACTATAGGAACTGTGTTGGAAGACTGTCAGCAGTGGAGTGGGCTTGCCAGCGTCCTTCTTGCAAAATGGTTGAATTTGTGGCTAAGCTAAAACACAGCTCTGTTGTTAACCCACAGCTGCAGTCTGCCAGCAAGTTGTTCGTGCACACCAGAAGCTTGATTTTATTTTCTTTTTACATACATGTATCTAGTATAGATAGACAGCTGATTACTGTCTTATTCAGTTAATTGATGTTATGATTTTCGGAAATGAATGAATAGCTTATGCACCTATAACATGCAAATGGAAAAAGTTGAGTCTTACAGAAAAGAAGTAATGCTGCATTTTATTTTAGCTATAAAATATAAGAAATGATGCTGTGAATGAACTATACTTCTGCATGTTGTCAAATGCTTTGTTTTTGTAATGCTGATTTATATTCTAGCTAGTGTATTGTGGTGTAGGGAACATGGGCACAAGCCTGCCTAATAATGTTTGGGATGTAATGTAGTATGGTTGTTGAATTTAGCCAGTGTTAACAGCTCAGACCACTGCAATGCCCTGGTATTCACATTCTTACAGAAAATTGCTTTGATAATTGTGGGGGTTAAATGACCCAGGATGTGAAGGAAGTACTGCCATTTATTATTTATCTGTCTGTCTGTCTACTGAATAAGATAGTTTTTCTGATCTTATCATCTTTGCCTTTGAAAATTCTTGATTTTTCTGTAAATATCAGAGAGAAGATTGATATAGTAGAAGTGAGGCTCTTAAGTAGGGAACTACCCAGAAAAATGAGTGGACTTTTTTTTATTTGGTTTGGTTCTTGACGGCGTTCATGTGGGGCTTTTTAATTCTCCTATAATTATATGCATGTTATCTGTGAAGCTGGAATCTTCTTGTAAGAGTAGGAGATAATTCTAAGAGATAAGGTAGTGTCACAGCAGATTTTGCTTTTCTATTTTTCAATCTCTTGACAGTACTTGAGGAAGACCTGAATTCTCTTTCCATCTTCCTGCCTATACCCTTTCATTAATGAAAGATACACTTAACTCCTAAACAGAACATGGTGATAAGTACAGCTGATTGTACTATTTGCTAAGGCAAAACTTCTGGAAGTGGTCCTGGGAGGTATGGAAATGTATGTGCAATTACATGCCTAATCTTAATTGTGAAAGAACTTAATTGCATGACCACTGCTTGCCCAGGACTTCCCCATAACCCTTTTGTTTTTCAAGTGAATGTGATTCCAAA
Source organism: Haliaeetus leucocephalus (assembly GCF_000737465.1). NCBI lineage: Eukaryota > Metazoa > Chordata > Aves > Accipitriformes > Accipitridae > Haliaeetus > Haliaeetus leucocephalus. The sequence goes on from NW_010972677.1 coordinate 221,537, forward strand.
CTTCTATCACATACTCTCAGTGGGCCTCCTGCTACTTTCCTAATACCTCTGCCTAGTAATGATGATGACACAGCTTATAACAGGAGGATTAATATATTCCTGAAATTCATGAGGACTGTAATCCCTGCATGCAAAAGGACAACTTGTTGCTAATAACTTTTTACATCCTCCACTTTCAGACTGTAGTACCAATCAGATGTCTTCTAAGATCTTAGGTACATTTCAAAGCATTATGTCAGCAAGAGGCTTTAGCTACAGGAACTTAAATCATTTTTAGGTAGAATATGACCTTGTATTTTCTGAGCTGTTTACACATGTTAAGTACTTGTTATGAACTAATATCTCCAGTGATTGTGGTCCCAAGTAAGTTTTGTATCAATATTGTCAGTCTTTCTGAATTCTTAAATGGTAGCTTTCTATAATGCATTTTAAACTAACATATCTTTAATCTGCTCTGCGGTTTCTTTGGCTTTATGAAGGAGCTGGCCACCACAGATACTGTGCAGATTAAATTCAGGAAAAGTTACCTAAATGCACAAATTTATTCCTGCCTTTGGCGTCTAAGAGGGATTGTGATTTAGACTTTTCTTGAGGTAGAGAGCTATTGTTCTAGCCTTATGCATTAGAGCTGATTAGAAAATGTGTGACCGGGATTTTTCTTTATGGTCAGAAACATGCAAACTGAAAAGAGAAGATTTTACTTCAAAACTGTTTTGATGAGAAATATTTCTCCAGGCTGGTTCCCTTGTGGTTTCCTTTCATTTGTTTCTTCATTATTCCATTTGCTTCTCATTCTGGTCAGAACCCTGCACCCATGTTCCAGTCAACTCCGAAGTATCCTCTCTTCCCTCAAGCTTGTTTCCTTTCAGCATCTTGATTTTTTTTTTCTTTATAGACTTTTAAAGCTTTTACCTTCCTATCTGTTCTGCTTTCTCCAGTGCCCACGAGAAAGTAAATATAGATGCCACGTCTATGGCATTCTTAAAATCCCCTGGAAAGATGGTGCCCGTGGGCTGAGTGCCAAACAACCGAGAAGAAAAATAAGTTTGTCCCTTAAGACTGAGGCACTGAGAAAACATTTGGAACACAACTTGCCATTTTCTTTTTTTTCCCCTGACTTTCTGTCTTTTTCTGTATTTCCCAGGTAGGGCTCTGTCCTTGTTAAAGGCCTAGCTGTACCCTCTCCCTTAGTTTCTTGGAGACATGATTTTGAGTAAATAACTTACCGATTTTTGCTGCCTTTGGGGTGAAGTTTCAGGATGCTCCCACTTGCAGACCTGGTATGTTGGTTACAGCTGTTCACTTCATGAACTGTGATGTTTCAGGCCCACTATGATTTAAAGTATGTCAGAGTTTCCTCTTCATGTGTCTAGACCTCAGAATGTTTCTCCATGGCCAGGTCTAGATAAACTTTTGGCTCAGCTCCTGATGCAGTCTTGGGTACGCAATGACATATCAGCCATTCCTTGCACCTTGGTCTCCCAAAAATTTTATCTGTTTGCAGTGGAGGAAGGGGAAAACTGTGATCACTGTGTGAATACAACAGCTCTGAAGAGCTTCTTCAAAACACATATATCCCTAGAGCATATGCTTTTTTAACCTCTGTTTCATCTTCTCAGAGGAAAACCTTATTGCTTCTTTAGGAAGGCCCCAGTTTGGGGCTTTGTGGTTCTGCTTATGTCTTCTCTGCTATTGCTATCCTTTCAGGTTTTATACCTATTCTAGATTCAGGTTTAAGAAGTTGAGTAGCTTGTTAAAGAAAAGTCTTCAAAAGTGTTGATGTGGACATTGTCAGTTAAGTACTGGTGAGTGAAGCTTGCTTTCCTGGGAATGGTGGGGAGCCAGAGGCCATGGAAAAATAGGAGAATGAAAAGCATTACCACATAACCATAGGAATAGTACAGGTACATACAGATACATAACCCATTCAAAAGGTAAGAAGCAAAGCAATAACCATTCTTGGAGTTATGGAGATACAGATTCAACTACTTCATTTATAAACCATTTAGAATATTAAAGGTTTCTTTTTGCTTTTTAAGGCTTTGTTACTGAAATGTCTTTCTCCTGTAAGCTTTAATTTAAGCCACTTACTTGTAGAAAGAACTTGAATAGGAACACTTAAGCTTTATTTATTGCATTTTTATATTTAACTTATGTGTTTCTCAGTAAGAATGTACTTCTTAATGAATGGAAGTCCCAAAGGTTTCAATATGGGTTAATTTAAATTCTGATAGTATGCTTCCTTTTCCCATAGTGATTAATGGAGTATATAGCTCCCATTTGCCCTTCCCTTGTCTCCTTTTGTCTTTCTGATCATAAGAAAGTGAAAATTCATCAACTTCAGGCTGGACCCAAAGCAGTAGTTGTGAAGAGTGCTGCATGTATAAATAAGAGGTAAAAGGTAGATGTCCTGGATTTGCAATGCAGAGATTGGATGCTATGTTGCAAGGAATACTTGTTAATGACTATTAAACTACTTCTAATTTGTGCCACTCTATTAATAGTCTTATTTTTGTTGCAAGCATTGGCTCATCAGCTGTGCTCTTCTGTTTTCTATTTTCTTCACTGTAAACCTGATGGAAAAAAATGACAAAGGCATGGAAGGATCTTGAGATTTCATACTTACATTGTATGGACCAAAGCCCTGGTCCATGAAATGTTTAAGCCTCTATTTTAACTATGTGAAAGATGTGGATGACTTGCATGCTTGAGTAAAAGACTAGATCAAACACATGCTTAGATTTGCATCTAAGCAATTAATTTGGATAATTAACTGCTTAATTAATTGCTTAGTTGCAATAACGTCCTCCTCTCCCCACCCTGTTTCTCTCCAGTCCTGTGTTTGCATTTGTCAGTTTTTCTTTGTTTTACACCTGGACTGAACACACTTTGTAGAAAAGTCTGTGCAAACACAGGACTAAACCCACAGAGGACTGTGGGGTTAACGTGCCTCTAAGCACTGTAGTAATTCGTATAATGAAGGCTGACTTACTGCTGCATAAAGACCTCTGAGAGTAAGACTCTCAAACTCTGTCTTTCTTAGTATTGTCCTTTAGTTTTACTCTTTTCTTAGTTCTCCTTGTCTTCTATAGGTGAAGTTGTAATCCCATCTCCATGTCAAAAGGCAGTACCTATTCTTTTGTGTCAGTGGAGAAATTAATGTCTTCAAAAATTGTGTGCGTGATTTCTTTTTCTGGAATTGTTCCTGAGAGGTGTGCAAGAACAGACTTAATGGTCCTTGAAAGTCATACTGATACAGTTGCACAGAAAGTGGAACATTTATCTCCCTCCCCTCATCCTCAGTCCCGTCATGGACAAGAGGAGTCTCCTGAGGTGAATCAGCGAAGACTAACGTTTATACCAGCTATTGTTTTGCAAGATTATGTATGTGATTAAATATAGTAATAATTAAACGGATGAAACAGGTCCATTTTTGCTAGGGACCATGCAAAAGAATTAAAAAAAAAACAAAACAAATTCACTTACCATCTAAGTAATTTCTCTGGTTTTAACCTAGATGGGATGGTGTTTTGTAGCACTGCTTGATTCCTCACCAAAGCTTCTGTTACTTAGGTCTATTTCTCATGCCACTTTCAACCTCAGGCTATAATTATTTGTTCTTCAAAAAGTTTCAGAAAATAGTAATCCAGTCAGTTCCCAGAGTTAAGTTGGCAGAAAAATATTCTGTACTGCCCATAGCAACCTTTTGTGTTTTAGCTACATTTGGTTAAAATTTTCTTCTCAAGGTTTGACCAGAGGTTACAAATGAGTAACTGGAGGAGTACCATGTATCCAATACCATGATGTTAAGGAGAGTGCATCCTGCCTTTGCCCATTAGTGTCTTTTATGATGCAGTTGTCTATGAATTTGTCCAGTCCCTCTTTAAAGATGCTGATACTGTCTGCTGCCACAAGTTGCCAGGGCAGCATGCTCTGTGGAGAATTTTGTTTTGTTTTAACAATGTGTGAAGCAGTCTCTGTTCTCTGGCAGCCTCCAGCCCTTCTCCATGGTGAGCTTCAGTGTTGACTCACCTGTGCCCTGAGCTTTACCTTTATCCTCTTTATGCAGCCTGCAGCCCCAATTCAGCTCTTTTGCTCACCTATGAGGCTTCATTTCTGATCCATTGTGCTGAGTCCTCCCACTTTGATCATAACTGTTTCCCTCTCATCATTTTGAGTTGAGGGCTGTCGCCATGCCTGTCACTTGGTCTTTCCATGACATCCAGACTTCTAGCTTTGATGCTTTCTCATCTCCTCTCAGCTCTCTACATATTGTCTTTTGTTCCATGAATATTCTTGCAGATTCTCTCAATTTCTTGCTCATCTTTAGCCTTTGGGTCTCTGTCCCCATCCCCAAAATTTCACTCTGCCGGCTTGCAACCTTGTCTTTTGTGGGCTCTGGTTTGTCTCTGGGTGACTATACCCATGCTCCTGCTCTGTTGCCAGTCTCACAGTGTGGTTAGTGCTGCATTAAGCATTTGTTCCACCAACTCCTGTTCTTCTACCTTCCTTGATAACTAGCTGTACTTCTCACTTGCTGCTTTGCCACTATTGACTCCTCAAATTGCCATCTCCTCCTGCACATCTCACCCTGTACAGTGCGTCGCTGAGACATCATACAGATGAAGTGCAACATAATTGCCCTCTTCCCAGCTCATCTTTCCTTCATCTTTTTACAGCTGTTTTTCTTTTACCCTTCTTGAGGTTCTGACATCCAAGGTGCATGTATTGAAGACTTTTTCTGCAGAATATGTTTTCTCATGAAGCCATGCAGCTGAAATCCTTATCACGGCCATCATTTCCTTACCACTTGCTTACAGCAATAAGCTTTCCTCTGGCCTTGAGAAATACTCTTTGTAGCAGCACAGAGTGCACAAAGGTCAACTTTCTCTCTTCATCTCTGTGAGGTGTTTCTCTATACTGTCAATCATAAATGCATTATCTTCACTTCCAAAGCACTCAAGTTCCCTTGCTTATCTTTTATTTATTACTTGGTATTGAGAAATTTAACCTTGATTCTGAACAGGCCTTCTTAGAAGTTCTATTAATTTATGAGCTTTATTTCATGGCAAGAACTGCCTTTTCTCCCATGTGTTTACTTACATTTGGTAGAAGCTCTCTGCAAGTGTCTGCAACCCTGTTTCATGCTCATTCTTCAGACAGTCTCTTTCATTCAGCTGTTTGCAGATGTCGTGGCAACATAAGAGTTGCTGTTGTGTGGAAACCACACATCTGCTTGCTATGTGGTCTGATTTCTTAGTATTTTCTTGCCTAGTCTCTCAATTGTCCTTTGCATTAGACTGTGAGCTGCTTGAGGCAGGAAGCATCCTGAGTGTGTGTTCACATGGTGTTTTGAATTCTTTTTCTTTGCTGCTTGTGTTGAGGAACTTGAGTAACTTCAAGCACTTTGAATACCGAAGCAGTAAGTATCATAGCTTCTCAACCAGGAATTCAGTAATTCTGTATTCAGAGTAGAGTTTGGATGCTCAATGGATTTAATATTAGTTCATTTTCTAGCTGGTGTCCCAATTAGTAGCACTCTCTTCTAAAATGTAGCAAGCTGCTGGGCTGTCTGTGCCACAGGTCTAAGATTTTTTTTGCCTAATTTGGTGACTAATGTATTTTCCCATTTTAGACTACTTCTAGCATCTTCCTATTATTTATTTTAATCTCAGAGCAGTGGTAGAGACACTGGTTCAATCTTCAGTTCTTTCAATTTACCATTTCTTCCTGTGTTGGATAGAGGTTAAGTGACTCAGCAACATAAGTGTGTATGTATACATATATCCTTATGAACCTATGTGTATTTTGTATATAAGCTCAGGACGCTGTAGGCCGTTTATGAGAGAAAGTGGTTTTAAAAATCATTTGCAGAATGTAATTATACAAAATGCAAGATAAATTACTAATATAAACCATCAGAATGTGGTGAATGCAGCTTTTTAAAAACAGACTGTGTAAGGTGGGTGCCTTTAAAAAATAAAGAATCTAGCACTTGTTGTAATTACTGAGAATAATGACCTGTATCATATGAATGACTTTTAACTTCTGCCAGGAAGGAGTATTTTTCCTAACCAGATTACTAAATAGTGTTGAGCTTTAGCTTCTTATCTTTTAAAGATGTTCTAAATGATGACAAATTTACTATTAGTTGAGAGAAGATGTAATGGTTAATGGTTAAGAAAAATATTAATATTGAATGTTACGTCTAATTTGAATTAACCCTATTTCAACTGCAACTTCTGAACAATGAAAAAAAGATTTTTCCAATTAGTAGTCATTTCTAGTAATAGTTCCAGTTACAACTTTCTCTTCCAGTAAAAAGGAAATTATAAAGAAAAACAAGCAATCTCTGACAAACTAAATCCACAGTTCAGTCTGAGTTGAGATAAAAATTGAAATATTAAATTTTTCCCCGCTTCTTGCATAAACTTCTCCATGTACAATGTGTGAACTGCCATTACTGTGGAATAAGAATATGCATACCCAATATACTTTTTTACCTTTTGAAATAAATCAGCTTCTATTCCCAACACTTGACTAATCTTCAGACTTCTTCTTGGTCTTGAGGAACTGACATCCATAGATCTCCATAATGACTGTAAAATTTCAGAAGTAATGGCAGCAGCTGTATTAAATTGCTTGCATAGTCTGTTATAATGCTACTATTTCCACTCAAAGCTGTATTGTGTAATTTTCAATTATTCTTTAAAGTCCACTTTGATATACCCTGGAGCAGGATTGTGACAGTGCATATTTAAACACCAAATGGCATAATATGTCATTCTGTTACTTCCCCTTGCATATAAGTGTTAAACAGGAACAGAAATACAACTTGCTTACTAAGAGTGTCTCTTGTCAAGCAATCCTAGCCTTTCACTGAAAAGCAACTGCTATCCATTCCTGTCACCATAAAAGGGAAAAAGCTTTCAATTAAGAGAGTCAGATTATTTTTAGTCTAGTCTCATGGGCTTAATCTAATGAGTGCTGTATATGATCACAGTCTTTTTGGGGGGGTTGTTTTTTTGTTTGTTTGTTTGGGTTTTTTTAATGCTGTCTTACATAAATGGGAATAATATCTTGAAAAAAATAATTTTTTTAAATAAAGTTCATCTTGGGCATCTTAAGATTCCCATTTTCTGGCATGAATTAACAAACTAAATCCATTCAGACAAGCATGGGAAGACAGATGAAAAGCCAAGAAGTTTAGATGAATTGCAACTTATGAGAAATTTACAACATAAAATACTTGCAGTAAGACTTGCCCTCTGTTTTTGCCTTCATACCATGTCTAGCAGGATAGTCTCTCTAAGAACAGTCAGCTGTTACTCTAGCTGAAATAACCTAATATTGTAAAAGTAGCCACATGCTGAAACACCTCCACACAGAGTTTTATAGTATCTTAAACGTGAATGGAAACTGCAGTCTGCTTGACATGGACTACAGAGGACAAGTGTAAGGGGCATGGACAGACATGCCAGACCCTTGCTGAGAACAGGGTGAGCTAACCAGGAACACTATGCTCTTATGTGTACTGGAAGTGGGAAGGATGGATTTGAAGCCAGTTGTGACAGCCTATGGATTGCCTACTGTGGTGGCTTTCTGTTCAGACAAGAAATATATCAATAACCTGCGGGTGAAATTCAATGTCATTGCAAAATTGTTGCTTACAAGGACTCATTTATGTGAAAGATTTTAAAGTTATTAAATACTTTGTGTTCACACAAGTACTGTGTATGGTAATTGGCTATATAATACTGGCTGCTGCTGCTACAACTAAAGGTTTTTCAAGCATACATAATCATGGTGGTACTTGAATATATTTAAAGACATAAACTAGATACTTTCAGGAGGAAGCAGTTAGAGTGTATACTAGGAAGAAGGTTTCTTTTAATTTCTCTTTGGGCCCATCATGCATAACAATATATTCTTACTACTGCTGATTTGGAATATCTCATCACCTTCTTAGAAGTGGTTTTGTGATTCTCACAGCAGGTATCCAGTGCTACTCAGATCTAAGCGTTATGAATGGAAACTGGCTCGTACAGCAGGTGACACTGAATTTCTTTTTGAGTAGGAATGTTAAGCATAATTTTTATGAAAATCCTTTCGTCTGTTATTTGACTTTCACAAGGTTGTATCCCTCCTCAGCTTTCCCCAGATCTTTAAAGAGTAGGTGTACCTAAAGTAATTCCTTGGAATTAAGCTTGCATTTTTTGAGAAAGACACTGATGATGTTGTATGGCTTGCAGATTTATCTTGAATTTTGGATGGCACACATGATACAGGCTTTGATTCTGTCTAGGAGCTCATCATATGCAACAGAAAATGGGACATAAGTTGAAACAATTTGGGTTAAATATGGATCTTAAGGTGCTTCAGATCAATATAATCCAAGATCTTATTATAGAACCTAGTTCTGCAGCAAGATTTCTCCTACAAGTTAAAGCAAGAACTCAGAAGATTTAGGTTCAGGTTTCCTTTTTATTCCCTAAACAAAACTGCTCTTTCAAGGTTTGTTTTTGTGTATTTGTTTTTTTTCAATGTGTGTTTTATAGGTATTTGATTAGATTGGAATTCTGAGTTCATAAGTTCATTAGTTAATGAACTAATTAGTTCATTAGTTTATGTATGCAAGGCATTTGCAAGTCATGTATGCTTTTGAGAACGTCACAACGCGTGTCTTGAACAGTGTGAATAACTGACATATTTTTGTTATCCTGGAAGTTCCAAAAGCTTGGGAGAAGAAGGAAGAAAAATTTCTGACTTTTGAGATGTTGCATTTTAAAAGTAATATTGAAGTGAATTTCAGAAATAATTTTAATTATTTACTGCTTAGAATTTTTGTTTTCTCAATGCTCGCTTATCTGGTGCAACTGACACAAATGCACTAAGTATTTCATTGAACATGATTCTAATATTTTTGCTACAGATGTTTTGCTGAAAACCCAGCCCTGATTTTGTCCTACTTGTGCTGGTCATTACCTGCTAAAAATTAGTAGACCTTCTGGTAGAACAGCAGGAGAGCTTGCTGTGGGTCCATTTAAAAAAGTTGATTAGGTTACCAGAAAGTTATAAGGTAGCAGGAACACAGATGTAATTTAAGAGTTTATCATTACCAGTACTAAAAGCTATAGTACTGTAAATTAGTTTTAAAGGATATTAGAGGGATTCTTTGTATATATACACATTACTGGAAGAGAGAGAATTAAGGTGCTGGGAGGCTCAGGTATTATTCATGACTGTATTCCAAGTGTTGTATATTGTTCAGCCATTGCTGTTGCTAGTTAGTATGCTATAATGGAAAACTGCTGACATAAAAACTTATTTAAATAATTTCTTGCTGACAACACCACTTTTGATAGGGTTTACCACATCACAGTGTCTATGACACAGAAGAAATTTCCAGAAGGCAAATGTTGAATTCAGAAAAATGTCTTCTCTCAGTGAATATCTCTCCATCAAAGTCTTTCCATTTGGTCTTCTGGGAAAGCTGCAATATTTTCTGGACATGGCCTATAAAGATAATACTTGTAGGCTGGAGAACATCCCAGTAGTAGACTTTACTGGAGGTTATTAGGAAGACAGCTGCACTCTGTTTGCATTTCCCCCTTTTAAGCCTTGCCTATTTACTTGTGGATCTATTCTAAGCTATGAAAAGCAACCCGCATAATACAAAGAGAAATCAAACTTCCATCAGCCTGTAGGCATCTGTGAAACAGTAAGTGGTTCAAAAACTGTTGGTCATAGGAGTAGAAGAGTGGGGATTATGTATTTATGACGGAGGGTCTCAAGCAGAGGCAGTGGAAGCCAGGGGGCCGTGTGATGCCCATTCAGAACCTCCTGTGACCATCTCCTGAGGACAAATGTTGTGAGGGGTTTCTCTGTGAATCAAGGAGTAACCAAAGCAACAGAGAAGTTGTAACGTTTTAGTTCCATGTGAGGGGTAAACACTTGTCTCCAGTGTAACTCTTTTCTAATCACAACGGCTTTTCAAGGTGTCTTCTCCTGGGGAAAAGGGTGATACCTCTGTTGTGGTGGGAACTGCTGCTCGACCTCTTCATCATGTCCTGACAAAATTGTCAACAACTTAATCAGAAATGCAGCCTATGGGGCAGAGGCTTTCTTCTTATTGTAAATATCTCACTGGCTGTCTGGCCAATGACTAGGACTTCATTATCCTACTGCTAGTACTGGGAGTAAAATTTGCAGAAACTTCTGAATTCTGCGTGTTGGTTACATGCTAATAAGCTGGGTGAGGTCACTAATGGTCACTGTGATGTGCAACTGGTTAGTTTAAATTTCTGGTTTTGTCAGTATGGTAAGTATCTCTGGCAGTTATCAAGTAGAATTTTGTAGTTTTGAAATACAGCAATGCTTCTCAAAAATATGGTTTTATTCATGAAATTGTTCCTTGCCTATGTTATACATTTGCTTATAACTAATTCTTCCTGGAAGTACCAGTTATGTTAAGAGTTTACCATATACTTCTACTTTTCTTTTATATGGGTGATGATAAAGGCTGAAGAAATTTGCAGAGAGTTAATTCTCTTTATTATATTGCATTTTATAACTATAGGGGTACTTAATTTTATGTAATGGATGCCCAAAATCTAGGTGAGAACCTCACATTTTTATTAACATAAATGCACGCATGAATAAATATTCTACTAGGGGACCAGATCTTACTACTCCTAGACATGGTGAATAGTATTTTACTTAATAAAAGGTACACTTACATCATCCAGATAGTTTGTTGAGTAGGAAATCGTTCAGCCGAGAAAGGTTATGTGAGTTCGGTTCATTAATCTGTGTGTTCATTATGAGTGTGTTTGTCTTGCTTCATTTGGCTATGCATTAAACATAAGTTTGATAAATTCATAAGTTGTCCTTGTTTTGCTGCTATTAAAAAATGCAGTTAGTTAATTGGAGCGCTGAATAAATATTATTTATTTAACTACCATGATAGAGTTCAGTCTTCAGCCTGGTTTTCATTCAAGGTGCTATGCAGATTACTATGGCTGTCTGCATTGCATCTTGCACCTATGACTAAGGAAAAGGAGTTTGGAAGGGGAAAGATGACATGGAAATCAACAGTAAAAATTGCACCCTAGTTCAGCTGTGAACTTGAAGCCTGTTAAAGTACATGAGACCTTCCACAGCTGTTATCGGATCCAGAGTGTCAAAACATATGTGCTAAGTAAATTTACCACAACCTACCACTTAGTGGGTACAAAATAGCAATTTTCAGTATGTATTCTGGCCAGTGAGAGAAGCAGAAGAGGAGATTTGGTAGAGTAAGGTGGGGGCTTAGCAATATATATGCTCTCACTTGTTAAATTTGTTCACTGGGCAATACAGAAGAAAATGTGAATGTGCTTGCCTGCATTTCCCCCCAGATTAGAAGTGTAGTGTAATATTGTTGTGAGCCAGTATAGATTGTTCAGATGGGATTTCCCGTGGATGGATATAAATACCACTAATTCTCAACTGCAGCACTGATGTGCGATATTTTGAACAAAGGTTGGGTCTGTTTTCTTATGAAGTAAAACTCTATTAACTGTGTCATATACAGATTTTTTTCCGCTTTTGCTGATGTACCCAGTGTTCTTTTGATCTCCCAGGGTACACTGCTTTTTGCTCCCTAGCCCCAGCTTTGTCCTGAAGTGGTGCTGCCCTCCAGATGTGCACTTCTCACAGGTATAAGGCTTGCTGACTGGGGTAAGAGTGTGTCTTGTAATCTTCTGAACTCTGTTTTATTAGCCACCTGATACATCACTTCTCTGAAAAAATTCTCTCTCCTGCTTCTGGGAGAATATCTTGAGTTCCAGCTATCAATACATAGCAGGCCACAAATTGAAATAATTACATATACAAATGATACAACTTTTTGAATATGTTTGTAATGATTTATGCTTTTTCTTTTTTTTTTTTGGTAAATACTTTTGCAACTCTCTGAAGAAAAACTTCACAGGGCACAGGGAAATTCTCTTTCAGCCATTAAGAGAAGTGGTACATCAGACCTAACCAGAATTAAAATGACCCAAGTGTTGTTTATTGGAGTCTAGTTTCTTATTTGTATGGTCACTAAAGGAAAACAAATTATTTGCAAGCATTTCACTTCAGTGTAGCACTCCTTATATCAGCCACAGAATTGAAATCTTTGCGTATTCTGCTTGCAAAGGTCTGGTATCTGCCCTGGGCCAACTGGTACACACTGTTAACCCAAGTATGCATAGGTATAAAGCAACTGATCACACAAGCTACATCTATTGATGGAACAAGGTCTGCACTCCAACAGATAGACATTTGATTGACATTATAAAACTGAAGGCTCTGAAAGAAATACTCTGTCCTTGTACTTCAACATTAATAAGAATTTAATGCATCTTTGAACACTACAGAACAAGAACCTTGTTCATTTAGTTTTCCACAAATAAATTTGTATCAAGTAGAACTATACTTCTGTGTCCTGCCAGAATTTGTAATGGTTCCCTGGTGAAGAAGATAGTATTTATAGCGAAATATAGGTTCTTGCTAAGTGTAAGACTTACACTGCATTTCCGTTTCTAATGAATGTCCTGGCTGCTGAAGCATTCTTATGGAAGCTCACATATTTCATATAAGTAGTTGTATCCTGTCTTCAAGCTTGTTGGATGTATAAGGATAGGTAACAAATATCAGTCTACAAGAGCGTAGTAAATACATGTTACTGAGTCAATTGCCAGCATTTGGAAGAGAATCCTTTTATAAGGAAAAGAAAATCCTCTTGCACTGTTCTGTAGTCTATAGGCTGCGTGATAGCTTGGTGGAGTATTCTGAAGCATGTAATAAAATCTGACTGGTTTCCAGTTTTCCTGAGATACCAGATCTCCATCTTAATCATTGACTGAACTCTAAAATTTCTAAAGTTTAGGGATATTGAAAAATTTGCTGGGACTGATCAATTTCTTTCCCTACAAATGAAATACGGGTCTTCCTTGAGCTTAATTAACAACAGTTTCAGATGAAAGGTCATGGTTTTACTCTGAAGTTTGATATTTGAAGAAAATAATTGAAAGGCCATCTTCTGCTGGTAATACAATCAATACATCAGGCTGCAATAGCATCAACATTCTTACTACTTTGCTTTGGGATGAACTACTGTGACTCTTGCCTGAGGTTATTTCAGATTTATATGGATGGAAGTGATTTGGAGGAAGGTTCCCACTTGCTGGCATAACCCATGGTGCTTCCCTAAGTTTGGCAAAAGAATTGCAACAACAATCCTTGCTGGTCCTTGCTGCACCTATTGTAACATGAGTTTTCCTTTCAGAGATGCTGTTTTGCATGACTGAAATTTTTAGGCTTAAACTGGAAAAGAATCAGTATCTAGCAAAATTCAGGAGGAATTAGAGGAACAACCAGAGGTGTCTGAACAAAGGACAGTCTTGAAGTATGACTCATTTCTAAGTGGGAAGAATGCTTTGTTCTGCTATGGTGTAAAACTGAACATAAAATGACATGAAGGATGTGTGCATGGCCAGCAGTCAAGTGTTCATTCAGTGACAGGGCAAAAGAGACTTTTTGTTTGTAGTTGTACAGTTGCTTTGTTATTCACTGGTATTTATTTTTTGTGTATTGCTACAAAAAGAACATTTTACAGCAGGAGCAAGAAGGAAAAGCGGATGGTTAGTTTTCACTTAAATCTGCGCTAGCTTTCAGAAAAAGAAGAGAAAAAGAGGAGCGGGATTAAAGGGGACTAGTAACAAGAACTAACCCATTGTTTCTGCTGATGGCTGCTTCTGAATACTTAAAAATGATCTTTCCTCAGATAGTCTAGAAAGATATTGTCTTTACAGGACATTGGATTTAATTTTTAATTGTAAAATTACACACACTTTCCTTACCTTTTCCTGGGAAAATATTCAGTGACTGTCCTTCTATGTCCCAGTGTCCCAACTCTGATAAAGGCAGTAGGGAAACAGTGTGATGTCCGGGAAAAACTGCCTCTAACCCTAAGGTAATTTTCTTTGTGGAGAATATTCAACTAAGACCAGTCAGCTCCTCCAAGTAGCTGAATTCTGTCTCTTCCAATAATGTGCGTACAAACAGAAAATTCCTGCAACAGCCTTTAAAATAATTTACAAAACTGTAGATTTTATTAACTGGCATTGATAAACTCCTAAATTCAGTATAGATTCCCAGTACCTTATAACTTTCTGGTAACTTAACTGACTTCTGGAAACAGACCTACAACACACTCTCCTGCTGTTCCACCCAAACGCCCACTAATTTTCAGCAGATAATGACCAGAGCAAATCAAAGCAAATTTGATCATGTATAGTGGCTTTACATATTCTCATCAAATGACTATTTCTTTGTGATTTTTCTTTGACTATACAGAGTTGGAAAAACTTAACCTAAGTAAAGATCATGTATACCAAACTACTTGCAAAATAGAAGTTCCACAAATTGCTGGTTTGATTCTGTCTCCTGCCTACTAATCCATGCTAAGGTTATTCAAAAGATTAAGGACTTCTGAAGATAGTAGCATCAAACTAGCCCATGTCATAGCAGAGTTGAACTTGGTTATTATGTAGAGTTGCATTGACAAATGCGGTCGAATATTAGTTTCTGCTCTTCTGGCTGTACTACCAGGGTTCAAAATACAAGGCATTTACCTATGTTTAATAATACTTCTTCACATAAATTGTCACACTGAAATCCTGATGAGGATGGTAAGACAAAACCCCATGTTTGATGCATGGACGTTAGTTTGGATGATCTGTGTGTTACAGAATGAATGACTGGAAGTCTTGTAAGTTACTGTGATACTGATGCAGATTGGCTTGCACTGGGCATGTTGCAAACTACCTGTACTTGTCCTCCTCTGCTGCACTGTGGGATGGCAACACTGGTGCACTGTGGGATGTGAAAAAGGCTGTTGACCATAAATGGTGGTACTTACCTTCGTACTTACTTCCTTTCCACACAAAGGTTACAAAAGAGTTGTGCCTCTACCAAATTAATTAATAGCTCTCTTATGCTTTCTCACCATTGATACTGTTCTGAGGGTACCATCCTCTATAATATGTTAATGAAAAATTACAATCCTTTGGTGTCATTGTTATTATTTCATACACACACTACTAAGAATTAGCTTAGTTGCATGAGTGTCAAATATCACCTAAAACTTCTGTGTGGAGAGAGCCTAACTTACTTTGCCAAGTCTTTCATGATGCCAGCACAAATACTCATGCGATTACACATTCTTGTATGTAATTAAGTAAATTCCATTTTCTTGGGATAGTTTTCTGAAAGTGAAGTTAATTAGAAATGTTGTTATCAAAGTGGATTTATGTTCACCATGTAGGCAGCCAGGCAGAAGCACTGTCTGAAGAAATTTGTTTTGTTTGCTCCAGGCATAGATGCCCAGAATTTGAATAGTTATTTTGTAAAGCCTGTGTGCACACTTTCAAAAAGAACCTATAGGTCTCTCATGGTCTAGAAGCAGCTGCCAGAGTCTTGCCTCAGGGCAGAAACTGTAGCAAATGCATCAGTGGTCACTGGTGCTGCCTATGGGGCAACTAGAAGAAGATAAACACAAGAGAAGTCATCGGAATCTTACTGAGGTAAATGCATAGTTTATCATCTGTACTGTTTAAAAGACAAAAGAACAGCTATCAAAATTTCAGACTTTTTGTATGGCAATGCCAACAAAAAACAGAACTGATCCAATGATAGACTGAAATTAAACTAATATAATTTGATGCAATACTGATAAGTGATGCATTAGGGGGAAATGGCTCACTAAGCACATTAAAAGCTAAGTGATAAACCCAGCCTATTATTCTCTTTTTCTGCACATTTATAAAAACAATGTAAAGGAGTGGTTTATAAATAATGCTCTATATTCTTTTCACTTCATAAGAAATCACACAGCACACAAAAAAGCATGCTTAATTAAATTTTGAAAGTTAAAAGATTGCTTCATTTTAGAGTATATTTTTAATGGCAGCAAAGTGTGAGGACAAAAGTGTAAAAACACATCCATAATTGCCACAGCAGGGTGCTGAACAGAGCAGAGCTATTGCTGTAAAATAGGTATATTTTACAAGTGGAGAAAATAATTTTTTAATTTTACAAAACATTATGCAAACAGCAGTTGGTTCAGTTTCTTTTTTAGCTCACCAAGACCTTCCAGAGCTGTGTTAACACAGTTGCTTGGACAGGAAGTAGAGGAGGAAGCAGACTTGCTAATTTGCTGATGTTTTCATTGTGATTAGTTAAATCTTCTGAGCTTAGTCCATTTGCTAACAATTTTTTTGCATATGTGTGTGCATCTGTGTATGCATCTCTAGTAGAGCAAACTTAAATGTCAAAATTCCATTTAGTATAAACCAATTTTTCGCAAATGAACATAGCACTCAGAATGTGAACAGCTGAAGGCTGTACATACAGTTATGTACGCAGCCTGACACTGACTTGCAGTCAGCCTTGCAGTAGGCCACAGAACATAAACTCATGTTATATATATACATATATACACACACATATATATACACACACATATATATATACAAACTCAAGTTTATATTCTTGAATATAAATGGGGTTTATATTCAAGCCAGGTCTGCTTATATTCAAGCCAACTCAGGAGAAATATAATTCTAGATTTCTCTACAAATCCAAAGCCAATGTCAGTTTTGATATTGGTTTCCTGTAATTTAGAAACTTATAGAAATGCACCACAGTTAATTTTTTAGTTACATCTGACTATGTGCTCTTGCATCAAAAAGCCAAGTAATTGATAATTCAAATTTTCTAGTTTGAGGGAGAGATCTGAAGTTTGATTAGCTTAACTTTTTTGAGGTATTTCAATAATAGCTAAAATTCAATGGAAAATGCTGCACTGCAAACACTGGAAGAAACACAGGAGAAAACTGTTGTTAGAATTACCACTAATTTGCAAGAAAGTATGTGCCCCAGTCCTACAATATAACTGTGTTGTCATGGTATTGTACCTTAAATCTCTTTAATTCCTCAGACAGAGATGGAAATCTAGTGAAGGGCATGTTGAATCCTAAATCTTGTTAATTTTCCAGAAGCTTATTGAAATGCTAGTCTTATAATTCTTAGTAATTTTTATGCTTTTGTTAAGACATTAAGAATAATGTGGTAACAGAAATGATTTACAGGAAAGATACACAAGAATATGTATCCTGCTGTCTTTCATTCAAAATATGCAAGAGTCAAGGGAAGGATACATAGTGCTGCTTGAGTTAACTTCACAGATGTCCTTTAGATACATAGAAGTTACATGCAGTGTATAGGATAGGAAGTTATTTGTGATTTGGTTTTAAAAATGGCCATATCACTTCCTTTATTAGCAACTCTTATTCTGCACTAAAGTTAAAATTCTTCAAAAAGCACCCTCAGGAGTTCATGCACAGCAATGTGTATACGAATGCCATCTACATAATTCATGAGAGGTTGCAAGATTTCCTTCCTTAAGCTTTCCAAAAATGGATGCTGTTTCAGCATCATTTTTGTGGTCCTACCCAGTCAAGACTGAAGAGCAGCAGTGAATGAATGATTGCTTGAATTTACAGTCCTGAGACTGTAAATCCACAGTCTGGGGCTCGTAGAGGTGACAGGCATTAAAATGAAAATTATTATTTTTTATGATTGAGAATGTTTTGTTACGAAAATATAATGCGGTAACTAACTTGCAGCTGGCCATGTTCTCAGAGAGACCCTATCTGTCAGTAAGATACTCACAAACAGTATCAGGTTGTACATTAATTTACATCTCCAGCCTTTGCTATTTCTCTTTAAAGGTTAAAATTTAAAGGACTTGTAAGTGAAAAAAAGAAGGGTAAGAAGAGAGGGGGTTTTGATAGTCTGGAATAAGGCAAATGAAAACAGAAAGCATAAACAACCTCTTTTAAAGGTTTGTTTGATATCTTACTAATTATGCCAGGATCTTCTGATCAGAGTTCTTCAATACGCACTGAATTCATTATTACTTAAATTTGAATAGCACAGGAGAAATATAGATGCTGTAGCTTAGGTTCAGTGTGTTCAGGAGCCTTTGTGCAGACAAAATATTATTGATGTCAGGAATGTAAGATTTGACCCATTGTTTTTATTGTGAATTCAATGTACATTTTATTTTAGCAGTGAAAATAGTAAGCTCAAATGTTCAACTGTGCAGATTGTGTATACAGTGATGAGATGCTGAGTTTTTTCTGTTCTATTTTTGTTCTGAGCAGATCAGTACATTCCTATTTATTCCTATTTTAGAAGTCACCAGTTAATTTGAATACCTTTTTTGGATGATGACCCATTTGGTCGTCTTGCTTGTGAAGCAGGAATGGAAAATAGCAATTACTTTTATCAGCCAGTTCAGTTCTTTGTCCTTGATTTGCAGCAAGAGATGTGAATCAGCCATGCAGCATCTTCTGTAAGGTTATTGATATGCTGCAGCTGCAAAGCTCCTTGAGGCAAATGTATGGAGATGGAGCTCAAAAGACCAAAGGATGAAATCATCATGAGAGCAGAGAGGTGGGAAATGAATGCTGGT
This sequence comes from Haliaeetus leucocephalus, assembly GCF_000737465.1. Taxonomy (NCBI): domain Eukaryota; kingdom Metazoa; phylum Chordata; class Aves; order Accipitriformes; family Accipitridae; genus Haliaeetus; species Haliaeetus leucocephalus. The sequence goes on from NW_010972677.1 coordinate 240,105, forward strand.
CAAAGTGAAAGCCTACGTTAAGAAATAGTGCCTCAACAGCAGGACAAAATAAATCTAGGGTCCCAAATACTATTTGTGGATTAAATATTGGGAATGATACATTAGAAACATAAATGAGGCTTTGGGTGGTAGTGGTACGGTTGTGTGCATGCCTAATTCTGCATGCCTTGAAGTGAATCTGCCACGTGCAAAGCCTGGGATAGTCTATCGCAGTGCTGCCTGAGAGCAGACAGTGCCTGCAAAAACCCAGCTGGTGTGCAGTTGCTCTGTTGCATCCACCACATGCTCCAGGCACACGAGACCTCTCCTGACTCCTTTCACAGGAGACTCCTCTTGACATTTTAGTTGTTCTCAGGGAGCCATGGGAAAAGGTAATTATCTGAGTGTGTTTGGGGGTTGTAGGTTGTGCTGCTCTCTGTGATGGTACAGCAGGTGCCCCAGACCAACCTCTACCACTTGCCTGCATGCTGGGCAGTGGGGCCAGGTAGGTGGAGGAGAGCTCTGCCTTTCCCTCCCTGTGAGGGAACATGCGATGGATAGTCCTGTTCAGACACAGAAGGGGCAGTGATGCCTAGCACCACTGTGCTAGTTTGTGGCCTAAGGCCGATTTACAACCTGCTCATTCATTTCATGCATATAAGAGATTTTTTTAATCTAATCCTACTAATGTGTTATGTAAAGTCAATGCATTTGTATGTATGTTTCAGCATTTGCAATATTGGATGTTTGGCTTGTAAACATGCTGGAAGGTGGAAGAACAAATATGATTCATTGTGCAGGTAACATAGTTTAATACAACTCTGGATGGAACATCAAAGTCAAATGGCCTTTAAAAATGGCATTCAGCCATATTGACAGTATCAGCACTTCACTGCTATCTGATTGCAAGATGGTGTTGCTGCTATCTGAGGTTCTACTCCATTGGTCACATTTTGCATCTTCTAAAAATAAGCAGCCTTCAAAATCAATTAGCAGAAGTTGAATTTATTACAATCATCTGAACAAGGAAAGTCAATGGCAGTAGAAAACAAATACAAATTCTAATATACAAAATGCTGTTATGTCAAATATCTGTCAGTTAAAATGAATATAGGGACTATATGCTTTATTGAGACAAAACACAGACAAGGGAATAAGGTCTATTTCTTATTATAAAACTTCTTAAAGTGTGACAAGAAAATTGCTTAAAAAAGAATGGATGTTGGTCATTAATGGTCCATTTCATATAAACCTCAGAATCTTAAATAAGACATATGAGATATTTGATTAGTATAAATACATATTTTAGAGGCTTCCTGAGCTATCATTATAACAATGATGTGATTCTTTATTAAATTTTGTAATGTGATTCAGATTCTTCTACCCTCTATTCAATTGTATATATACAATACAATATTTCATGAAGGTTCTAGACAAATGACTGAGAATTACTCTTTAGTTTGTATTTACAGAATGCCCAAAGCTTGTAAGGCAGAACTTTTGAGCTTCTGTATTTTGAGTTTAGTCACTGCTTATCTTTCAGCATGCTATGAAATGGCTACTGGGACTAGTTCTGAGTCCTGCTGAGAACCAGGGAACCTAAATATCACTGCTAATGTGGTATATTATTGGGATATCAAGCCAAGGTTACAAATGTTAAGAAAATATACTAAGTAATACTGGCTGTGTTAAAAATCAAACCAAGAAGTGATGTCTAAGTTATGCTTGGTTAAATCATCCAGGGACTTGTTAACACCAGGAAACAGACTGATGGAGTATATCAGATGACTATGATATTCAGGGTAGTTCCAAACAAGCATCATAATTCCTGGCTATGTAGTTTTTCAGTTTTAGTAGGGCTCACATATGGATGTTGTCTGAATATCATTGTCCCACTAGTTACCCCAGAATGGCTTTGCCAATCATTTTTCCTGTGCTGACAGATTTATTAGGGTTATTGACTCTCATAGCTGCTTCTAGCTCATCAGAGTGCTAGTTCTACCAGTCTATAAGTCTAAGGCATTACAGGAAAAGAATGTTTGTTTTTCGTCCCCTTTTGTCATGATAGACCCCTCTTTGTCTCTTCCAGCCCCTATTTTTTCATAATTCTTAACTCTTTGAGTCAGCGATTGTCTTTTCCATGTTTTTCCCCTCAAATATAGTAATAGTAACACAAAGACTCTCCAGAGGAGAAAAGCAGCTGAAGAGAAGGCGTTTGCTTGAGTGAAACTCAAGAACATTTCTCTTAAGAGTATTTAAGTTGTTGCAGATCTAACTTATCTATCATTTTCAATTGGGTTTTTTTGTGAATTCAGAGAAACTTTGAACAAGTCTATATGGGGATAACATGGCCACTGAGAAGACACAAGAAGGAGCAGAGCACTCGGTCCAAAGCTCCTGAGGCTGGTGCTTATCAGTGTTCTTCAATTTGCAGGTCGCCAAAACGTTTTCAATGAAAGTGCAAATTCTTCATATAGCAAACTCAAGTCTGTGAATAACCATCTTGATTCTCATGGCTTTCTTCTATACACCCTCCAAAAGTAGTCCTAGTGACTGTCTCTTCCTGACCGTAGTGTCAGAGCTGAGTGTATCAGCAGTCTTTACCCGCTAGTGGAGCTTCAGCTACCAGGGAAGGGACTTAGCTCTGACAGGGCAGCTGCGCGGCTGTGAGAAGACCTGGCCAGGGATCTCACCTTCCCTTCTCTTGGGATCTGCTTTTGAGCTGAGATCTGGCCCTTGCTCTCTGTCTGAGCTATGTTACAGGGACACTGTGCCTAGTCCCATACTGCCTCAACTCTGACTTGCTGACTTGGCTCCCTGTATTGACCTCAGACCCGCTTCATAGACAGGGCTGGTGTGGCAGACACAGGTCCCTTGGCCACCAGGTCGTTGTCCCAGCCCCACATCACTCTCCTCATTCAGATGCAGTGCACCTGTGCCCTTGACGGTGGGTCACTGCCTCTGCTGTCCTTGTGATGCTCGGTCCTGGTTCACCTTCCCTTGCGGAGCAGCTTGCCCTTATTTCTTCCTGACATGTGTGTAGAAAACTGCCAACGAGAGCAAATTAGTCTAAAGTGGTGAACATCACCTAGGAGAGGCAGAAGTGCTTATTAATGCATTCTGCCCAAGCATGCGGTCAGGAAAAGCAAAAGGGCAGAAGAATGAGATATATTTTATTATTTTTCTGACAGTTCTCTGTTAGTGCCTGGGAAGTAAAGCATGTGTATCTTGAAATATTTTAATTTCATTTCTGTTATTTTTTGTCATGTAGGGGTTTTTTTTTTGCCTCTGGAAAGATGATTTGAAGACCTAGCTATTATATAAAAAAAAAAGTGAACTTTTTGTTTGGGCTTTTTCTTTAAATGTTACATTTTTGCCTCAGCTGAAGCTTCTAGAAGGTAGAGAAGAGCCATTATACATGGAATATGCAAACTGAAATGTCATCCTTCATTTGAATTTAATCTTTGACATTTCCCTTTGAAAGAGACTGTGCTTGGATATTAACACATGTTGGCAGAGGTCTACAGTAATTAATATGTACAAGGGAAGTTGCTAACAAAACAAAAAAGGGAATAGCTTGCAAATATTAAACTCAAAAAGGTCTTTGATATAACTGTTGATGACAACACCTGCTTACAGACAGGAAAACTGCATAAACACCATTGAAGGAAAGAGTGGGACTAGATTTGTCTTAATCTCTTAATTCAAATGCTCTTAAAATATGAGACTTGAATTCTACCCATGCTAAATTTTGAGTTTACTAATCAAAATCAATGCCTACAGATATTAAGCCTGAGGGCAAAGGAATTTTTTTTTTTTCTAAGGTTCTAATAATTCCTTGTATTCCAGAGTTTCTGTTGAAGGTTTGTCGAGACAGCATAGAGTAGTTACTACATGCCCAACATACGGATGCAGCATCAGGTTACCAGAAAGCTGAGAAGCCAGGAAGGGCAGTCTGGCACCTCTATTATAATGAACTCCAGCATGGCACTTTGGTAGGGAAAATCTGTTGGAGGGGGAAGGGAGGGCTGCTTGTTCATACATATATGTGTTATGGCTACACATACTATGGTCCCCAAATGATCTGAAAACAGATTCCTTTCTGACCTTCAAAAAATTATACAATACTAACAAAACTATTTATAACCTTTCGTAAGTGTTCTTGTTATCAGAACTAATTTAAAATTCATTTCTAGGCCCTTTATCCATTTTGAAATTTGTAATTATTATGCATGCTTTAAGTTGATAAGGGACCTATATTATCTACTTTAGGACTGTTTTTTACTTGGCAAATTTCTCTAAGGTACACCCCCTTCTCCATGGGAATACAAATATAACTAGCAAATTTATGTATGGATTAAAGTTCTGCTGATCATCTTACCTAGTCCAGTGAGAATAAAGTAAACAGCATGTACAGGCTGAGTAAGAAAACTCTTAGGCACCCTGACCTATTCTGAAGTGACTGATGCTAAGTATTAGAAATATTTAGAAGGCATGCAATCTATGCTAAGTATGGTTGCAAGGCGGAAATATGAGTAGCGATGACCCCCTTAAAGAGAAGTCTGGATATTTATGCATTTAGAACTCCTCACAGCTCAACATGAAAAATGCACGTTCAATCCTGAGCACCAAAGCATGATTTCATTAACTTAGTTATGTCTGTAATAATTTGACTTGCAGCTGAATTTTGTTAGCTAAACTGTTGATATTGACTGAAGGAAGGGCATTTTCAGATTACACTGATCATTTTACAGGGTGATCTTGAGATATTAAAAATGTGTTTATTATTATTCTGTGTTCTGCTATTTCCTTTTTGCTGAAAACACACTTAGATTAGGGACACAATTGCATCAAGTGATTTAGACTCTCTTTGTGTCTTTACAAGCTCAATAATAATACTCTACAGTGCAGGAGTGTAGGCATGGGGATATGTTCTCGTGTGTCGTTCCTCTAGGGAAATAACTATTCAGGGGCACAAGAATGGTATTTGCTCTAGAAAACTGAACTAAACACATTTTGCATATTTTACAAATGGGCTGCAGTAGAATTACCTGCTATTTTTACAGTTGTAGTTCCCTTTTGAAAAATTCTTTCCTTTTCCTCTTTTTTGGAGTATTAACCTTATCTTTACTTTGTTTTCCAGTTCTGACTCAGCTAATATAGGATTATGCAGAGCAAGTAAACCAATGAGAAATGCAGAATGGATCACTGCAGGATTAGTTTTATTTTTAAATACAAAGCAAGTTTTAAATTATTATTATTATTGGGTGAGAGACACTTAGAAACACAAACAAGAACCTTAAGTGAAGAAATTGTAAAGTAGTCAGGACTGAGCTGTTCCTGCTTAGTCTGAGCCTCCAACACAAACTAGAAACATCTAACATGGGTTATAAGGAAGCATATTATTTTCCTGCTTGATATTTTGTTGATCAAAAGGAGTATCTGGTAATCTGAAATTTGTGGTGGAATCCTAATGAGAATGTCCTTAATATTCTCAACAGCACAGAAAAACTAGAGCTCAATCCATCAAAGCATGTAAGTAAGCAGGATGGCTTAATGGTTTAGACTGATGACATGCTTAGAACCTTTGCAGAACTGGCAGTAAATGTCTTACTCAAACCATGAAAATTCCTATTAAGAGGTGCTAGTAATTCAGTGAAACCTAAGTTGTAAGTCTGGGAGTCAGCAAAGTGGGGGTGGAAGTTGGTGGTGGAGGAAGTATGGCTGCTCCTAGGTGAAATGGCTGATGCAATCTGGATGTTTATCCTGGCTGTTGCTGTTGCAGTGTTCAAGTACCTTTATTGATGATCATTTCCATGGCATGTAACTACAGCCATATGAAAGTTTTTCATCAATTGAAAAGGTGTATTAATGTAATGCCTTAGACCCCCATTAAAAAGTCATCATTCATGTTTCCTGTTCTCCTATTGAGAAGAAAATAAAGAGGTGATGTAGGTAAAAGGTGTTTGTTTTCAGTTTTCTTTCTTGGCTTCAAGATATGACCAAAGGTTTCTATCAGGTGATAAACATTGGCTGATGTTCACAGATGCTTTTCTTGCACTGCTGTCTGTCTTGAATACAGTCACCAGCTCAAGAGCTGTGGGGATTTCAGTCTCGTGCTGCACCATGTACTGGGTATTTATTTTTTCAGTAAAAAGTTATCCATGACCTCCTAATTATTTTTTTTTCCCTGAAAAATGATTTACCCATAATGCTGTTTCTCCACCAAAGCAATTCAGGACCTACAGATCAGTTGCCAGAGGTTTTCTTTCACTTCAGTTGCCAACCTTCAGTTGGGAAGAGAAAAGAAATAAGGATATGAGACCTGAAGAGATGTAGGTGTAAGGTAGGCAGGGGAATGTGATGGAGCAATGCTGATAGCAAGACCTGTCCCTCCTGCCCCAGCTTTTTAACAGCTTTCTGGCCACGGTGATTTTGGTTTCATGCCCTTTTGCCACTGGACCTAGCCTTGCCTCCACATGATATCCTGGGAGCTGTGTTCCCATCTGTCCACCCTTCTTTTTTTAATTAACCTCTGGGCAGCAGATAGTGCAAGTGGCACAGAATGTTTTTGTTAAATGAATGTGAAAAAATCCTGCCAGGCTGATGGCTTTCTTGGCACAGTGCCTCATGGTAGCAGTACCTCAGCAAGGAGGATGGCTGGCCTTTAAAATGGCTGAGTTTTCTGGTCTGTTCTCTCTACTGCTGTTCTCTCTACAGCACTGCTGTGCTGGTGGGATTGAGCTGGGAGTCTGTGTAGGAGTCAGGATGTTTCAGACTCCTACTCTCTCCCATCTCCTGACATGCTCTTATTGTGCCCTGACAGTTGCTTTCAGAATAAGTTATCTGTCACTGCACCTTTCTTGTACTTTTTATTTCCTTCCAGCAAAGTTCAGAGGCAAGGATCTGACTACAAATGTTCCCTCCTTGCTTTTGCCACCCTCTTAGCTGCAGTGCAAAAGGGTTATGTCTAGGGAAAGTTCACTGTTGCGACTCAGATCCTGTAGCACTCTCCTGCCCCATAGACCTCATAAGGTGATGGAGAAACTGCACTAAGAGGCACATGGTACCTTACTGCACTGGCAAGGTTTCCCTGGCACTGCTCTGTCCAGTTTTAGGTACAGTGCTTAAAGGAAGGCATTGACAGGTCGGGGAGGGGACAGACAGAGGAGAGGAGAACCAGGTCAGGAGAGAGCACTGGTGATGGTCACCTCTGGCAAATGTGAGCTCTGAGGAACAGATAAATGAAGTGCAGGAGCTGAGAGGACATGGTCTTTCTGTACGTACAGACAGCTGCAAACCCAATAATGCCTATCTGTTCTCCCTGCTGGGACAAGATGTAATGGGATGAACTCTGTAGCAAGGACCATTCAGATTAGGTGGTAAGAAAAATTTTCTGGTGACAAAATGAGGGAGTGCTAGATAGATTGGTGAGGTTGGCCAGAGTCTCTGGTTTGGGGAACCTATGAGAACAGATGGACAAGAGCCTGTAGAGACAGACACAGTAACAGTCTTGGAGCAGAGCAACTGAGGGGACCTGAGGAGGTCACCCTGTCGTGGCCCATACTTTTTTAATAAGGCCCAGCAGAAAGTGGCATGAAAGGAAGATTGGGACTGTAGCTACCTTTCACAAAGTACTGGCTAGAAGCGGAGTGGGTAGTAGGTAGCCACAGTTAGTATTAGTCATGGGCTATAAAAGCATATGCTCATACTTTACTTCTGCAGTTGAGCACATAGAAATTCCTCATTTTCCATGTATTTTTGAATTTGAAAGAAACTATTGAGACCAGTTTTCTCTCTAACCTACATTAGGGCACATGTTGAGGATACTGAAGACCTCCCATCCTGAGCTGCCTTGCAAATGGAATATATACTGACACAGAGGAACAGGCAATATCAAGAGTTACCTAACCCACAACAAGCCTAGTGGTGAAAGTATTCCTCCTCCAGGCACTGGGTGGATGACAGAGCAGTCAGTTGAATGAATGAATGTGAAGAAACATTGTGGGTAAGTGTTGTAACTAACCAGCAATTACTTTTTCTGATCTAATTTGTTCTCTTTTGCTGTTGTTCTTTGCATGTTTGTTTCCAGTTTTCTTTTTTTCTCAGGAAAACAACTGACATCTTGCCAACACAGAATGCAAAATGTTTTAAGTTTTATGGGACCAGGAAGGAGCTTTCCCATTTATCTGCTGTCACAATTTGTAGCCTGTACATACAGTACTTTTTCATTTGTGTCCATGCTTCCATGTTGTCTTTTTTTCCTAGTTGTTTTTTTTTTTTTTTAATTGCTAACTTTGGTACATTTCAACTTTGAAGACATGCAGTGGACAGAAATACTGCAACACCTTTGGCTTTGCTACCTCACTATACGTTTGTGAGTACTGGTTTTTGAACAGCATTTATCAGCTGTTCGCTTTTTTTCAAAATACCTCAAGACACCAAATCCAGTTAAAAACAAAAAGGGGTCAATAAAAATAATGGCTGAGGACCATGAGTTCCAGAAAAACACCAGAGTAGCATGCAACAAACAGCAGGACATAAATACGGTTCCGCCTACAATGCAATACAATTGCCATTCTGGATTAGATAAATAATTCATCTAATATAGTATTGTTTTTGATAGCAGCTACTATCGGTATTTCAGGGAAAATTGCCAGAAATTACTTAATGGATAGTTACTGGAATAACCATTGGTCTTGAAAAACGTTCAAATCTGGTCCATTCCCTATGGGTGTTCACATTAGCTACATTGTAAAGACTTTCTAAGTCTCACTAAGTGTTGGGTTTTGCCATCTTGTGGCCTGTAGTCCAAAATGTCAACTAAGTTGTAGGAAAAAGTTTATTTTTATCTGTTTTGTAATATACTTTGTCTTGTGCCAGTCATTCACTGCTTTTACACCCATTCTTGATCCTTAATTAAACAGTCCAAATTTATTCCAGGTTATTCTTAAATGTGTCTTTGCCTTCATTTGGACAAAGTCTAGTTGTGCCTTCTGTGACCTGTGGCTTAACTGTGCTTTCCTCTCTCTTTATGTCTTCTTTTGGAAGAAGTGTTGCTAGATTTGGACAGTCACATTAAATTGCTTCATATCAGAGTAATATTTTCAGTATTTTACCTTTCTTTGATTAGTTGAATGCTTGCTTTGATGTTTTCATTTCTTTTCATCACTGAACAGAGACGTTTTCATTCATTTATCAATAAACATTCACTGTTTTCCCTGATAGGTTAATTTAGAGCTCAGCAATATGTATAGAACTTGTTTTTTCCTTTGTTATTTTTGTCTGAAATAAATTTCTTTCTGCATTGTGGTATCTGCTTTCCTGGATTTATTACATCCATAAGTATTTTCTCAAAACTGTCTCTAATCCTAAATAAGAAGTTTAATGGACAATTTTATCCTGTCCCTGGCCATGTCCTACTGTTTCGTTCTGTCATTCCCAGCAATTGTCCCATTAAAGCTAGCAGGACTGGAGGCCAGACCACCGCTTGTCAAAACACATGCCGTCATCTCCAGAACACCCCAGCCGCAATCTGGCCACTGCCAGAGCAACCCCACTGTTCCTGCCGCATGCCCTTCTGCTCCCCTGTGTTTTTGCTAGCACTGGGGCACATCTGCACCCTGTGGCTCCACATAATGCCTGGTACTTGAGACTCTCACTGCCTGTCAGTGCCCACAGTAGATGTGTCACAGGAGCATTTTCTGATGAACTTTGAGGTTAGCAAAGAGCAATAATGTGTCAGGAGGCTGTGGGTGAAATGGTAGGAACTTCTCCAGTGCCAGAAATCCCTTGTGTTGCCTGGCCTCTGACACCTCACCATTTTTTTGGAGCTGACAAGGGCTGGGTGCTCTTCAGCAAGGTGCTGTTACTCCCAGGTCTGTTATAGCTAGTGTTGATCCTTTCCCAAGAACTGATTGCTGCATGCTGTAAAGACAGTATGCTCTCCACTGTTTGGGTTAATACTGGAGGGAGTATGGGAGTTGGTGAGGTTTTCTAGTTGAAAATAATCTGTCTCTTGCTCTTCACATGAGCTCTTTAATAATTTTCTAATCTTGCTAAATTCCAGCCCCTGGTGGGTGACTGAGAAATGTTTGCCAACATGCTATTTGCTCCTGAGGCTGTGCAGGCCTGACTCCTGCAACAGGAATGACTGTGGGGACAGGTTGCAATTGCAATCCAGGTCCCTCTCCTCTTCACTGGGACAGGGATTGGTGGCTAGCGCCAGATGTTTATCAAAATACCCATTACCGAAAGAAAACTGGCTTTAGTCTACCTGTGTTTCTAGCTAATGAGGAAACACATGCTTGTATCTTTTCCCTTGGTAATGCGAAGTTGATTTATTTTTCCCAATTAATGCACAGCTTTTTGGATTAAAAGCAGGCTACTCCGTGTACTCCTCCTGCCAAGTACTTAAAATCTTAATTAGTGAGGCCTCTTAGGACTTGGTTCTTTTCTACCTGCACTGCCATTATTCTGCTAAAATCTGTAGAGTGGTCAAGAATAGCCTGTGCTCTCTGCTCAGGATTTCCAAGAACACTTTGTGAAGTGAGATATGTTTTGCCACCATCACTTTGGGCATTTATTCCTCGTTTTGGACTTCATGATACCCCTTTCAGCTTATCCAGTCTGTTTCAGCACCTGTCTGTGATCTACGTATTCCCTACCTGGTCCACCCCAAAGCTGATCTTTGTCTAGATACATTTCAGGTGTTCTTGCCATAACTGTGCCTGTGTGCACACTCTTAACCCATGCAGCGACAAGCACGTCGATGCTTTTTGCACAGCTGTCACCAGTTACTGCTGTAGTGTGTTCTTCATTAAGAACAAGATGCTGACTTGGGAGTCAGGAGGAGAAGGCATTTTGAATGAGACCTCAAAGGACCTGAGTGCAGTATAGCATGGTGATGATTTGGGCAATGCAGTAGGAAGTTTTGGCATATTTTCTGGGAAAGCAGGTTATGCAGACTACTGGTTTGCAGGGTACCTGGGAGGCACTGGGACAATGGGGTGCCTTCCCTCAGTTTCACTCCTCAAGGGACTGCCAGGGTTCACTGGAAGACAGTCTAGTGGTTTGACAGTGTGGACAAACAGGGGCTTTGGCAAGGAGCAAGACAAATTAGTTGTTTCTCAGAGCACTGATGTGACAAGACCTTGAACCTATAGCCATAATCCAATCCCTACCATGGTATACCATGGGTAAATGAATAAATAAAACAGCACTCCCAAACAAATCCAAACCAATATTCTCCTTTTAGGCAGTAAATTAGCTGTTCGCAATTCCCTACAGAGTATGAGAGGGGGATATGTTGTAGCATAAGTATTTTGTCAGCAAAGAAATCTGACTATATTGATGTATGTGTTGAGAAGAACACTACTTTGATTTCCAATGCAGTCAATCATCTAATCCTATCATTAAGCTAATTTAATATATACTATTTATGCAACCTTTTCAGCTTCTTTCCTTGATAAACATAGATAGGCCAGAATGAAGTGATATCTTTATACTGACAACTTAGTAGAAACATAAGACATTTCTGCCAAGGTGATCTGTTTTCTTTTGGGGGAAAAAAAAAGTTAACTTTTAAAGACATGGAAGTTTATATTATAGCAATTTGGCAAGGCTTAAGATTACTATCTTTTAATTTCAACTTTATCCAGTCAGAACACATTTGCTGCTGAACATTAAAAGGAAAGAAGTGATCAGCATCATGGGTTAACTGCAAAGAATATTTTTGCTATAGCACTACACCACCTCTGAAAGTGTCATCTCTGCAACAGGAGAAAAAAAGATAATTTTCTCATTTCAGTTTATTTAGCCAGTTCATGAAATTTTCTACTAGCTCTTTCATTACAAAATGCAGTGCCTAAGCACAACCAGTTTAATTCTTTAACTATAAGTATTTCCACTGTTAATCAATGAGTTTTAATACAAAACATATTTTGATAAGCTTCCTTTCTCTCTTACATATCTGGCACACTTTAGATGGCATTGCTTAGCTAACATTTACTTAAAATATAGGTCTTTGCATTTTTAATTAACTTACAGTTTCTATCTTCATATAGTTTCATAGAAACCACAAGTTAAACTGTTCCTTTGTACACTTTCATTAACAAAAAGATATTCCTGAGTTAAGCAAAGGAAAGAAAACTATTTGGTAAAAATAGGCTGACAACCAAAATGCAAGACACAAACTAATAATAAAGCAACTTCTTCATATGTAAAACAAAAAAATGTAAGTAAGACCAAAGCCAAATGCAAAGCAGCAAAGGTGAAAAGAAAGCACTTAAAGAATATTCAGTGCAATGAAGAAATAAGTGAGAATGAAGATGATGTAAGATTAAAAAATAACACAACAGAGTAACAGAGAATGACACAGAAACAGATCAGCTGGCCTAAAGTTAAGGTAACAGCAGTTAATGTTAGCAAAGCTTGAGACTCCAGCAATAAAAGAGAAAATACAGCCCTTGCCAAATTCCTGGAGGTAGAAATTCCCACAATCGTCTGATAAAGTGTTTCACAAGCAGCTTTTCAAAACCTACACTTCTGGAAAGGAAAAGTATCAGCAAAGGTTCGAGACAAAGAAGGAGAAAGGGTCAGGTTTTGAGCTGCGCTGCTGCTAGCTCACTGTTTCCAGGAGGCTCCTTACCAAACCCCCTGGCATTTAACACACTGACAACTATGGTGTTCCCCTTGTCCTTGCCCAGCTGCTGCAGCTGGTGAAGTGGGAGGAAAGCAGAGCAGCAGCCCCACGGTGTGCCAGGGACCCACAGAGGAGCCAAAGTGGGCTCGCAGCTGAGCAACACGGGATCGGGGTGACAATCTTTCCCTGGCACTCATGGGGGAGGCATGGAGTTTGTCCATTGAAACTTGCTGAGTAGAAAGTGGAAACCCACAGTTTATCAGCTGGGTATCTTCTGTTCAGCTGTCCTACGTGTGTGTATTTGTACATAGACGATGATGAGCTTATTTTTTTTTCAGGATTTAGTATGCTTTTTAATGTTTAATGGCTATGGTAGCTCAGATGTGTAAACAGTCCATTATTAAATCAGATATCTATATTATCTATCAACAGTAAAATACCAACCACCAATGAATACTACAATCCTGCTCATTATAGGCAATGGAAGGTATACTCACCAACTGTGGAAGATCTGTTCTTTTCTTCCACTGGTTAGGTAACTAATAATTAGTTACCTAATTATTATTTAAAACTAACTAATTACTAGTTACCTAATAAGTTTCATGACAATGATGACATAACATTCAGTCTTTTAAGGAGGAGCAACTAGAAAAGTACTGGCTGGTCAACCTAACTGATTCTTGGAAAGAGCCGATAAAAAAGTTAATTCAATATGTTAAAACCTGTGATGTAAATAAGGTGATAAATAAATTCAGTTAGCCAATATAAAAGTCCACAACTCAAAAAAGCCAGCAGGAATATTTTTTAAGATCTGATAGTCAGCTTAATATGATTTTCTTGTCAAAGCAGCTGGCTCACTTAGGAAGAAGGTAAAGCAAGATTTGACTTGCCCTGCCTTCATACCAAGTCCAAGAGTACTCTGTGAGGCACTCTTTAGAGTAATATAACGATTTTTTTTCTAAACATAATGGGTTAGAAACCAGTTATTCTCTGAGTGATTGTCATGGTTTGGTATCAAGCTGAAAAGGCTTGAGGTACTTTTCAGACGCTTGTAAGGCAGACAAACGCATGTTAATAATATGATGCCAGCCTTAAAAAGGCAAACACTCTTCTGTGGTACTTCAAGGGGGGGGGGGGGGGTAAGGGG
>NW_010972677.1:253883-309704 GCF_000737465.1 Haliaeetus leucocephalus
TTGGGAGGGGGGGGGGGGGGGTATAAGGAAGGAGGGAAATAACAGTGCTGCTCTGTTTGGGGTTACCCAAGTTCAGCTGTAGGATGTGCTTCTTTCTGAAGAAACAAAAACACTGCAGAGAGTCACCAGGAGAGCAGCAGGAAGAATACGTCTGGACAACATTGCCTGAGGCTCAAAAGGTGTCCTGCAGGGAATAGTGAGGCTTCTCTAAGTCCTCTGTGGGGAAGAGACAGGAAGAAACTAACACAATCTGCAAGGAGGGACTTACATTTTATAACAGGAGCTGCTTTCTAACTGCAGGTGTTGTTGACTTTGTATAGATGAGCAGGTTAGACAAACTGCTCTCCGAAGCAGTCTGATTGTGTGCATTTTGCATAGGAAACCAGGTAGTTCTTCAAGCCATCTGTTCCTTTCTCTCCCTGGTTTTTTCACTCTCTTTATCAAATTCCCTTTAGTACAGTAGTTACTCCTGCGAGTAACTTTAGTTTAAATTCTTTTACTTTGCCTTCTGTGCATCACTCACCACGTAAAATGAATAAGAAGAACGGCACTCAACAAGTATTTTGAAATTAAGCTCTTTTGCCTAGAAAGAATTGTGAAGTCAGAAGCATTTACAAGAAATGCAGTGCATTATTTGGCAATGTAATTTCAAGGGAGTTAATACATGTACTGCATTCTCTCTAAAATAATTTGTGATTCTTCTTTAGGTATCTTGTTCACCAGATTGCTTACATGGCGTAAGCTCTGACTGATGTTTCTATATCATACTCCCTTCAGTCCTGTCAGAACTGGAGGTTCTGGACTAAAATACCAAGCTGTTCTTTGCCCATATTTGTACCTGGAGAATTACATATTCTTAATATCTACTTCAAAGTACATTTGCATTGTAATATATAACTCTTTAAGCTGCATCATGAGATAAAAACCACATTATTCATTCCTTATTTGTACTTGCAGCTTCCATGCCCACCTGTGATGTCCATCTCCCCTCAAAATTATGTCAAGCTATTAATTCTTTAACAGCAGCAGGCCATCATCCCACTTGATAATAATGATGTGTGCTGAGACATGAAATTGTTCTGAATGTCCAGTACTCTTTCAAAGGACAGTAATTGGATGCAATTAAGAAAAAAAGCAAAGCTAGATGAAAGATTAGATAAGACTGATCTTATAACATCAGCGATTGATTCTCATGATGGAAAGACTGTACACACAGAGATAACATGCAATTTGTTGTTCCAAAAATACACAGAAAATTGACTGGAGTCAAGGAGAAATGAATCTATGGATTACTGTGGGAAATAAAACCTATGATCATTAAAAGTAAAAAAAAGCCTGTGTGACTTATTGAAATACAGTTCTTACGCAGTATTCTGTTAACAATTTCTTCCACCAGGAATTTGACTGTTATCTGAAAAGTAATGGCAGTCCACCTTGCACAACACTGACAAGATTTGACTTCATACAAAGCACTTTAAAGTGAACGGGGACATTACAAAAGTCAGTGAAAGCCAGAACAATCTGTATTGTTTATTTGGTAAGAAAGTCAAGAACTAACTGATGTTTTTAAGGAAAAAAGGTAATTAATTTTCATTGTCTATCGTACCTACTTTTTAGCTATAGCTGATTAAGGGAAAATTGTGTTTCTGCTTGATCAGTTGAATTTGGGATAAATGGCAGACTGGGCTCTGGACCTCAAGCCAACATTTTCCTTTAGCTTTAAATAATTACTTATGACCAGATTCTGCATAGCTCCCACTACTTGTCCACTGAGGATTTCCATTGATTAAGCATCCCCACTAAAATGAGGACACATAACACATGAAGGGTGACAAAGAATGTTAAAAACTGTCCCTTACTAAATAGTATTGATATTCAGGGTCTCACTGCCTTTCTAGTTGAACTTTCTCCAATGAAAGGGAGAGAAATGCAGGATTACCCAAAAGCAAGTTAAAGTTTTATCCAAAAGCAAGAGGAAAAGTTTTATAGTTAAATGATCTGTTCTTATGTAAAACCAAAATAATTAAAAGCTCAGTATGCTTTGTGATCTGTAAAGTACAAGAGTAATCCTCAAATACAGAAGCAGGAAGCATAGCAAAGCTATACATAGAAAAGCCTGTTTGTTGGAGCTGGATTAAAAGGCAAATAGACATCATCTCTTGAGGGCATGAAGACAAGTAGCTGTGCATTATTTTTGTATCCAGGTGTCCCTTTCACTGTGCAGAAGAAAAGGAATCAGTAGGAAAATGGCACTCCAGGCTGTCAGTCATGCAAATGTTTCTATAGCCAGTCCCCTCCCCTTCAATAAGCTGCTTTCCTGTCAGATATCTCCCCTGTAAGCACAGAAGTTCCTTTCTGTTTTTTCTTCCCAATTCCTCTCAGCAGCAGAAGTTGAATGACTCTGAAAGTGGTTGTTTTATGGCTTGGAAGACTTTATTAGTATTTCTTTTTAAACTTTAAGCCTTGTGAACAAATGATCATTTCTTCTTCACCTGATGCTTTATCCACCTTAAGGGTGTGCAACTTGAAGTGACAGGATAGTGCCTCAGCTGGAAATGGGGAGCGAGTGAAATAAACCCACAGGTCTTGCCCCTCTCACACTCCCTCCTACAAGGAACTCTTGCGGTGACACAGGCACAGGCAAGCAAGAAGACTGTGAGTGGTAGAGGAGGTCACAGAGTCTATGGTTGGTCATCACATCCTAGGACCCAGAGCCCTTTGGGGACAGACTTGCTGATCCCAGCAGCTGAAAGACAAGGTGTCAGAACAGGACCCTTTCTGAGCTGATAGAGAGACACAACAGGTAAGTTGAGAAGTTATTTTGTGCTTAGGGAAACACAGAGTTTGCCAGGTAGGTGCTTTTAACAGCTGGATTTTTTGAGGCAAAAACTTCAAGCACAGGAGAACAAGATTATGTAGTTCTTACTCATCTCTTTACCATTTTTTAGTATCGAGCAATCCACTTTTCTTTAAGCTTCTCCAGCTTCTCATTTAACTGATGTTCATTTAATTTGAGCATGCTTTACTTGAAAATGCAAGTCTTTCCTTTTCCAAATCCGTGTTTCTGCTCCACATTGATGTGAGCAGGGCTACCTAGATTGTGGGTTGCTATTCAATACAAGTAAAAAAGCTGGTCTGGAGCTTTACTGGACCAACAGCACCTCTCAAACCTTAGAAATGTATTGCTTAACTTTCAAATAAAGAACAGAGTACATTTATATAATAGCTGTACTTGGGGATAGTGTCACATCTGAATTCACAGTATAATCTGATGAAATACAAGTGGCAGATAGAAAACATTGTCCTTTATTTTGTATTCCCCCATGCGACTTATGTTTTACTCAAAAGGGTAAAGACAGGAACTTTGAAAGCTTCCTCCCCAAGCCCCTCTCAATTTTGCTTTGGAAGAGCAGGAATGAAGCATCACTTGTTAGGAACTGTTATGAATAAAACAGAAAGAGCAACGGGCATTTTCTTGCTAGAGGTGTTTGGACAATGAATATTTTTTGTTTTAAATTCAAAGCCAGATGAGATTGTCATCATTGGATTACTTACTGGGTTCAGTGTCTATGCCTTTCCTTCCGCTTTCACTGTAAAAACTTTATCATTATTGATCTGAGATCTTTTCTGACTCATTAGAATATACTCCATTATTCTCTTCTCTAATTGTTGGCTATGCACTCTGTCTTGTAGACTCAGCACAAGCTTACCATGACCAAACTAATTTTGATTCTGTTGCCACTTTTCTATGGGCTGTTCTAATTCACAGCTGTAACATGTTGGTATAAAATCAAAGACTTTCTATAGCCTGAGGATTCAAACAGGATCAAAGCTTTAAGATTATGTTTGTGTTTGTTAATCTGCTGAGAATGCATCTTAAAATATTTAATTTGTGAGAGTGATTACATGTCCTGATTGCATGTCCCAGGATACATCCACAGAAATACATTAATGTCTTTTAATTTTTGTTGGCATAGTGCAGTGCTATACAAAGCACAGCATACTTCTATGGTGCTAACATGATCAAGAATATTTTTGGTAATAACCTTGCCTTGCAAGTGGTTGTTATATAAATACCTCTGTAAAAAGTTAACTGGCCATTTTTATTTGGGGAAAGGAAAACTTGTGCAAAACTTGTCAAGTGTTACTACAGCTGTAACACATATTACTATTTTTGTAAGCAACCTTGAAAATGCTGAAATACAGCCAGAGGTGCATGAGGCAAAAGTACTGAAACAGTTGATCACTTTGTCTTTGTCTCGTAAATGTGCAACTTTAGTCCATGAATATACTTTTTTACATTATTTTCTGTCATAGGTAGGTCACTACCACTTATGCACCTTGAAAAAATGTTCAAGCATTTGTGCCCAAGTAGTAGGGCACAACACACATACTAAAACAAACAGATCCTGAAATTATGGGACATTCAGAATAAACACCTGACAACTTGCTTAGCAGAATAACTGGCTTTGCCTCTGCTTGCAGGGAAATGTAAAAAATTGTAAGACAATTGATGTGGTCAATGACCATTTGCAGCTATGTGCCACAGTAGATTCATGCTTGTTCTGTCCTAGTGGGTAGCTCTTACAGATCAAAAAGCCAAAAAATGCCTTTAGACTGGAATGCCTGTTCATGCCAATGTGATTTTTACTAGTTCTTTTGGAAGCCCTGTGTATATCCATATATACAAATGATGACTGGGGTATTTTGTAGGTTTTTTTGGCAGTGTACTGAATTGGAACAGAGCCAATTAGCATGGCATTAGAGAGGAGAAAAAAAAAAGTTGTTTTTTTCCCATATAATGGTACATTTTCCAATATAAATCGGAATTCTTCCAAAATCCAGTATAAATCTGAGGGTTTCTTCCACAAAAGTACTTACTGTAGATATGTTAGTGAAATTCCTTTATAATTACTTTAAATATGCAAATATACTTGGGCTGTGGTTTATTTGGCACCTCTTCTGATCCAGATAGAAACTGTTTTTCAAATGTATGTCATAAAAGTTAAAAGTTTCTGTATCTTAAGTCAGAGATGATGACATGGTGGTAGTTTAGAAGGCATGTGAAAATTTTAATAGAAAAAAAATTTTAAGGCTTTTTGCTTTTCCCCTACTCTCTTGTGTAAAGTTTGCCTTCTACAACAGCTAGGTCTTTAGAGTGAACTGCAGATGATAAATCCGAGTGTAAAAATAATGTAACATTATTCTGACATGAATTCTTGACACTCTGCAGATGCTATTTGCATGAAATAATTCTGATATGGCTAGTGCCAAAAGCACTGACTAAAAATCAACTGTAAGGCCTCTTAAGCCCCAGCCATACTGTGCCAATGCAATGCTTCCTTTGAAGTTTGTCAGGCTGCCCGGGGTCAGGGATTAGTCACAGCCTCAGGGCTCTTGTTGGCTACTCTTTGTACCTTGATGTTTCCTGTGCAAGTCTGTATGAATTGGGTTGTCCTGCAGCTATATCCTGGGGGAGGTTAGAGAGCTGGCTAACAATAACATACACTGGCATGGAAAGCCAGAGTGCTGCTTTTTGTTCTTGGCTTTGCTACTGTGAATTGCTATGTGACCTTCAGTAAATTGTTGTGGTGGGTTAGCCTTGGCATGCAGCCATGCTCCCACCTAGCTGCTCTCTCACTACCCCATTGCAGCACTGCAGGGATAGAAAATAAGGTGAGAAAGCTTCTGGGTCAAGGTAAAGACAGGAGATCACTTGCCAATTACTGTCATGGGCCAAACAGATTAATCTTGCAGAAAATTAGTTTAATTTATTGCCAATTAGTAGGCAATTAGTAGGATGGTGAGAAACAAAGACAAAAATTAAAACAACATCTTCCCTCAACCCCTTTTCCAGGTTTAACTTTACTCCAATACCTCTTTTGCCCACCAACCAGTGCAGGGGGATGGGTAATTGGGGCTGTTGTCAGTCCATAACAGCTCCTTTCTGCCACTCCTTCCTCCTCACACCAGTCCCCTCCTTCAGCGTGGGTCCTTCCCATGGGATACAGTCCTTCATGAACTGCTACAGTGTGGGCTCATCTCCATGGACTGCAGTGTGGATATCTGCTCTTCCGTGGGGCACCTCCTCCTGCTCCTCCTTCTCAGACCTTCACGTTCATGCTGCTGTTTTACACTTCTATTTTTTTTTTCTGTCCTCCTCTGTCTGTCTGGTGGTTTTGCCCTTTCTTAAATACCCCCACTGCCAACACCTGGACACCTGCACCAAATACAGTCATGTACCTGCTTTTGCTTTGCTTCACTCTTTCTCACACTTTCATGCTTCCATTCCTTTGTAAAATGTTTGGAAAACAGCTGACAGAGAGTCCTCTGTCAGTGCTGTTTTATTCTATGACTGTTGTAACTGAAATTGAAAGGTATTATTTTATTTATTTTACTTTATTTTATTGAAAGCCACAGGTACTTTCATCCCTCTAAAATGGAAACCTTCTAATTTTGGACGGAAGCTGTCGAAAATTATAAACTCTCCTTTAGTTAGAAATAATTCAGGTCTGATGATTTTTAAAAACAACGATGAGTGTGCTGTGCAATGTAATTGTCAGACAAGTACTTGCAGCTACAGCTTGCCTTCACCAGAGCAAATGATAAAGGTGTCTAGGTTCCTTTTTTTCCAGTTTTAATAACTACCTAAAATGCTACTCATTATAAAGTGACATCCAAGTGGGGTTCAGATCCAGTGCCCTGCTCTGCTGCACTCTGGCTGAGCAGCCTGCAATAAATTGCTTGAGGTCATTGCAAATACCTCCAGCCTTTGGCAGTGCAGAATGATGTCTGTGTGTGTGCATAGTCCTGTTCACTCTCTTGCATCCCTGGCTAGGAGCAGTGCTGGTCTCTGGGTGGCAGCTTAGGTTACTTCCAAAGGAGCACACTGAACAGGGAGAAAATTGAAGCCTGAATGGCTGCAAAACTAGTTTAGTGTAGGAAATACTAATATACATATAATGTTATGGCCAAGTGTACAATGCTGCTGGGTTATTCTCTAGACACACGAGATGTGCCTGCAACCAGGTGTAGGTACCTAATGCAAGTGTCCTGTATAGCAGACCTCTAATCAAAATATAACTTGTTTTAAATCTTGCAGCTTCTAGGAGGTGTTAGGGACATTGAAATTGTGTTGCTGCTTGAATTAGAGTCAATGATAGGATAGCTTTTTACCTTGGTAGAGATATTTAAAACTAAAGAGCTGAGACATAGAAGTCTTTAAATACCATGAATTTACTCTGCATTGCTAAAATTCATCCAGAATTTGTAAACTAGTATTTATTACAGCAATAACTTGGGCGCTTCTCCCAGTGGGGAGATAAGGACTTCTCCCAGTAGAGTAAAGGTGAGCTGGAAACTAATGGACTTCCTCCTATTGCAATTCTTGGCAGTTCTTTAAGGCCTTGAAAATGTGCTACCTGGTACCAAAAATGATGTGTTGGCTCACTGCTGGATGTAAATAACCATTAAGTGCCACAACTGATGTAAATTAAAATTATGGTGGATTTTTAAGAGTAAACACCAGCCACTTAAAGGTACTTTCAACTTTTTTTTTTTTTCTGATACACTAGTGTAGTATTTCACTTTCTCCAGAGACATTCTTGCTGCTGCTGGCTCAGACAAATGCAATAGTCTGATCTTTGCTCTAACAAGGAAATTTCATTACTGTAAAAACAGGCACTCTTGAAAGGAATGCCAAGCCTCTGGGCATGAAGCTCCAGATCCTTCTGTTATCAGTGACAAAACTTTCAGTGACCTCAGGGAATCCCAGATGCCCTCATTGGAAGCTATTGACTTTACTACAAATCTCTCTTCAGAGGAATTATTCCCTGTGCTTCTTGTCCAGTGAGTGATCCTCATGATCTGTTTATTTCTTGTTTCTTAGCTTTTACATCTGTCCGCTGAATTTTGAACCCCTTTCCATGTATTTCTTTTTTCTGTCTTGCTCAGTTACTTATTCATTTTCCAGGTGTCCTTCTGCCAAAACATTCTGTTTCCATTGTAAGCAGGATATTCTCTAAATTTTTGTTATGCTCAGCAATGGCACGGGTATGCCAGCTTTCCCACAGGCTCAGGATGCTATGTTATGTAGCATGTTGGCTGAATGGAGTGTCAGACTTGGCAGAAAAGTTGAAAGATACCTATGACACTTAATGTTGATGCGTAAGGGAGGTGCAGTTGGAAGGGAAACAATCTGGAGGAGTGCAAAAGACACTTAATGTAGGGGAAAGAGTAACAAGATAAAAAACATCAGCTCTGGTATAATATTTATATTATTTTACCCTACCTTTTTTGAAAGAAAGCCATACAAAAATATTTATTGTCACACTGATGGGCATTGCATAAAGCAATCATTATTGGGGCTGACGAGTGCTTTTCAGAAAGCAGCATCACCACCAATTTTCTGACCACTCAATGCACAGAGTGTCTTCAATCTCAGTTTTCAGACATCCATCAGAGCACTAGGCTGTTGCTTTCAGTAAGTCTTCTGCAGCAGCTACCACAACTCCGCACTGTATGCCCAGTATTTCTCAGAATACTTAAGCTTATTTCATAAAAGTATCAGTTGAAGAAAATGAGGAAGGACAACAGCTCTGCTGTCCTTAAGCTTGCAAAGTTTTCTTTGAGGGAAGGCCATTGGAGAGCCAGGTCTGTAAGAAGTAATTTCTGAATCGTTAAGTAAAAGGTAAGTCTGAAATTATTTTGATAGTCTTAATAATGACAAATCTGAGTATAACTGGGAAGCTTTATCTACAGCCTTGAGCTATGTTCTTCAAACACCTGATGTCAAAAATGAAATAAAGCGATTATCTATGCACTTTTTGTTAATGTAGGTATTCAGGGGTTTTCTCTGGATGGAGAAAGAGTTGCCTCTGTGGCAGCCCTAAACAGTATGAGCATGGCATAGTAGAATCTGAGGCCATCCTGAAGCCAAAACCACATGATATTCTTCTGGACTTGTACTGACGGGTAATAAGATAAATTTCCATTGAGTTTTGTTTTGCAGCTTATCTTCCTTGTTTATTTCCAGGTGTAAATGATGAATATGGTGCTAGTCTGTAGGCCAGCTCCAATTAAATGGATGGTGCCATTAGCAGAAGCTAGTGTTTATTAAAATCTCTCTTATTTGCTAAAGTCTGAAGAGAGGGCTTCCCACCCCCTCCCCCCCTTCTCATCCACTCCTCCTTTTCCTTCCTTTTGCAATGGCCAGTTATGTTTGTCAGTTACAGATTCTCTGTCAAAGTGCCTGGAGGCTGAGTACAAAGTTTCATAGGCATTTATACAAATGACTTGGCTTCTTGTCACATTCATGTAGTGTTAACAGAAACTTTTTTTTTTTTTACTTTAAGAACACTCTCCTTGAAAAAAAAAGAGAGATGTCATTGAGGCAATTGAAGTAAAAGAAACTGATACTTCAGGATGAACCCAAGTCACTGTCATGGCTGGTGTTTGCAGAACAAAGATGACAGAATGGTACAAGATGACCTTAAAAGTATTTTGTTCAGGAGCCTCTGTTCTGCTGTGTCAAATCTTCTTTTCCCAGTGATCATAAGCCTGCAGCCTTTCATTTTGTTACCAGTGATGATACAGCTGCATCACATGTCCTCCTTAACAGCACAGGGAGCTATTTCCTATGGAGCACTGGCCAAGCTGAATGTCTGAATTGCTAAAGAAAAGCCTGTGATAAAGACTTGGTGGCAAGTAATAAGAGACATACTAAAAAGGAACCAACGGTGGGAAGGCAAAAAGTGTGTGGAAAGTTGCACTACTTGAGGATGACAGTGAGGTTCCTGACTTCACCAGCTTGCTCTGTGACTTTGGACAGGTCGGTGTTGGGCTTCCCCGTAACCCAGGGGAACCACACTGCTATCTGCAGAGTAGGACACTAGTGATTCTGTAATAAGGGTGAAGTAGTATGCTCCTCTCATTTGTCTCTGCATTTAAAACTTGGAAATAGTGCGGACTTTCCTTTTTGTGAAGCATCTTTCAGCTCTTTGAATGAAGTGGGAAATTGCTTTGTCTATTTTTGTAATCCTTCACCATTGACAGATACACACATCTCTACCTGCATGCACAGCAGTATTGCTTTGTTTCTTGTCACGTTGACTGGAAGTATTTTTACCTAAAAGTTAGTATCTAATTATATCAGGATTGATAAACATTTTTATATATACTGCTAAAATACCCTGATTTTGGTTGCAAATCTTCCCTAAAAACTAGAGAAGCTTTTAACATAAGCATCCACTATTGTGTTAGTAATTCTCAGGGAAGGGAGAGAGCAACATGAGGAACAGTGGTGTCCTATCAGTTTGCTTAGGCTGTCTTGTCCTTCTTCTCTTACAGGCTTGGAAGGAGTGTTTGACAAGAAGTAACTGTGCCAATCCTCACCTACTAAGGCAGCGGTAACACAGAATCTGGGTGGGAACAAGTCCTCATCCCTGCTGATATTCACACTTACCCATAGTACATCTCTGTCTGGGGAGCTTAGGAGAAAATAAGAGTGAAAGAGATTTACTGGGCCACAGAGCCTAATTTACTGTATTCACAGCCAGGTATTTCATATAATCCCTTTAAAAATATGATCAAGCTCCATCCTTGAACTGGCTAGAAATAGTGATAACAGCAACCTCTGGGATGCTTTTGAATTCTGACTCCTTTATGCATTACAAATCTTTTTCTGATCTCCAGTCTAAATGTATTCACGGTCAATTTATCCCAACCTTCCTTCCTCTCCCCTTGTGGTTTGGGCAAAACAGTGCTCTGAGTTGTTCTAGCGATAATGTCAATTTCCTGTAAACTTTCCATACTTCAGTGTTATTGCTTACTGGGTAGCTGCAAAGACAACTCTTCCTTCTGTAAGGAAGCTCTGTTAATGAGTTAATTTTTAAAATTCCTGAGTACTTTCAAGAGGAATAGAAAATTGCTTAAGGTCAAAGAAAAGATTCTCAGTGATGTAGTTACAGCATCAGAGTTTCAGTTGTCTCTTGTCACGTTACACTTCACCTGGGTCTATGCTCATAAGCAGTGTGACCTGTTAGGAGCTGACAAGGTTAGTGCTACAGTACTGGTGTTGGCACTCTGATGTTTTTGGAGGTGGGGGGGGCTGTTTCAAAGAAGCACTAGTTTGGTCCTCTAATCTGAATGCCCATTAGTGGTTGGAGTGCATTAGGCAAGTCCCTGGAGAGCATTTACCTCCCCAGTGCCATCCAGCAGGAATATAGATTTTATGGTCTGAGCCTGCTCTATGGCATGAATGAGCACATGTGGAGACTATTGGGAAATTATCTTCAAAAGCGCACTCCCCATCCAGCCTACAATGCTAATGTGTCTACATCCTTATTCCTTCTTACTGTGGAAAATTGACAGGGATGTTCCTAAGACTGGCATTCCTCTGCTGCAGGCTTGAGGTGATGCCCCCGGAGTACTTGAGATGCTCGTATTTCTGAGACTGAAATCCCCAGGCATATGATGTGTTAGTACTTATTTCAGCATAAAATGAAACTGTGGAACTGTGTCTGCTGGTTGCCCCCTCAGCCCAGAGTTTGTACTTGATATTTTTAATGGGGCTATTGATAGGTTTGGTTCTCTGTGGATTTTTCCTTTTTTTTTTTCTTTTTTTCTTTCTTTTTTTTTTTTTCCGAAGGTTGTGCCATGACCTACTGAGTTTATAATTGGAGACAAACTGAAATAGCACCACCAGAGACTGCAGCAATGATCTCATTAAAAAGTCAACATTTGCTAATAGAGAAAAACTGAGGTTGAAGATGCCTTTAGGTGGAAATTCCTAACAAATTGGGTTCTCTATAATGATCACTTACATACCTATTAAAGCTGCATTTCCTTTTGAGAATTCATCAGTTTATTGTAGAATGAATGAATGAAAATGTCATTTCTTTTCTAATATGTCATTTAGAAGTGGACTAAGATGCCATTATTTGCCATGGAAACAGAAAAATGAAGGGTTTATAAGACCTGAACCTTTTTCATACTGCAATTAGTATTGCTGCAGTTTAACCATCCATTTTCTATTTTATGTTGTTTATTGTGCAGCCTGTTTTGCGTGAATGAAAAAAAACATTTTGAAAACAGTGAAAAATAACCACCTGGCAAGTAAGAAGGTTTAATGAAGACTTACTGTATTTCAAGCATTTGCAAAAAAGGAGGACAAAGTTCCTCTTGGCTTCATGTAGGACTGCCTATTTCAAGGCACCTGAAAGCCTTTAGGTGATGGCCGTTAGCTTTAATAACCAGCTTCCTCAGGCAGATGGTTGAAAGAGTTGTTCTTAGCTACTAGTCTGTAGTGCCCAAAATGGTTAATGAAATAACTTTAAAACCAATTCAGAGTTTCTTATTAGGTTAATTAAAAGTGAAAGACCTCCTCTCAGCTGTTTGTGGTTTCTGTGAAAGATGGGCATAATTCTCCAAGGGACTGACTGTTTGTCAAACCCAGCAAGGTGTTTCACTTTGAGTGTACAAGCAGTGTATGTATATATTCATATAGGCTGAAGTGCACTGGATTTCTCATGCCCCAAGCTGGACATGTGAGTTGAGAACTTTGTGGGACAGAGTTTTAATGGAGCAGGGGAGAAGTATTACAAGTGGTCAAGGGTACCAGGAAAGAGCAGTAAACTCAGGACTGGAATGAAAGACCAGTAGAAGGACAGGGTTGCAGACAAGCAATGACATTTGAGAGCGCCTTGGAATAGAAGGTCTTTTGAGATAACACAGAAGGACTGGGAATACCAGAGGAGGGGAGATACGGGGTTGGAGAGCAAATAAATGTGGAATAAGATGCACAAACCTGGCTCTTACCTCTTTGACTCCTCATGCAGAGTGATCTGTGTAGAAAAACAATATTCTGTTGTATGAATTAAATCTATCAGTAAGAAGTGATAGACTCACAGAATCATAGAATGGGTGGAATGGGTTGGAAGGGACCTTAAAGATCATCTAGTTCCAAACCCCTGCCACGGGCCGGGACAACCTTCACTAGGTCAAGTTGCCCAAAGCCCCATCCAACCTGGGATTGAACACTTCCACGGATGGGGCATCCACAGCTTCTCTGGGTAACCTGTTCCAGTGCCTCATCGCCCTCATCGTAAAAAATATATCCTTATATCCCATCTAAATCAACCCTCTTTCAGTCCAAAACCATTGCCCCTTGTGATGTCTCTACAGGTCTTGGTAAAAAGTCTCTCTCCACCTTTCCTTTAAGCCCCCTTTCCATATAGAAAGGCCACAATAAAGTCTCCCCAGAGCCTTCTCTTCTCCAGGCTGAACAACCCCAATTCTCTCAGCCTAGCAGAGGTGTTTCAGCCCTCTCATCATTGTTGTGGCCCTCCTCTGGACCTGCTCTAACAGGTCCATGTCTTTCTTGTACTGGGCACCCCAGAGCTGAATGCGGTACTCCAGGTGGGGTCTCATGAGAGCAGAGCAGAAGGGCAGAATCACCTCCCTTGATCTGCTGGCCACCCTACTCTTGATGCAGTCCAGGATACAGTTGGCTTTCTGGGCTGCAGGCGCACATTTCTGGCTCATGCGCAACTTTTCATCCAGCAGTACCCCCAGGTCCTTCTCTGCTCTCAATCCATCCATCCCCCAGGCTGTATTGATATTGGGATTGCCCAGACCCAGGTGCAGGACCTTGCGCTCGGCCTAATGAAAGTGCAATAAAGTCATAATAAAAGATTTTGTATTGAATTAATCTTTCTCAGTTCTAACGTATACTTTCTTGTTATTGGCTTCCTTATCAGAATATAAATAAATAGATTTCATGGGAGTTTAAGTGGGAGAGGGACCATCCCTGGCTAAGAGAACTTGCTTAAGATAAAGTGCTTCTGTAGATATATAAATGATTCTCTGAAAATACATTTCTGAAATAGATCAAAAGAAAAATATTGGCGGTGAGGAAAAAAAGTAACTATGAAACAACATTAAAAAAGGGGCCAGTATTTAGCACTGGGAATTATTTTGCAAAGGTGGGATTTGATTTTGGTAGAAGCAAAGATGTTTCAGACCTTGGAGCAGTAGTTTGGCTGGGTGTTCAAATATGAATTTCTAAATGATGGTGTAGAAATCCCTTCCACAATGTTGTACTTGCCAAAATCCTCACTTGCATCAGGAATTCCAGGATTTTACTTAGTTTGATTGCTTCTGTGCTGGTTTTAGGCATTCAGCTAGAAACAAGCAAGGGATTAACTTCAGATTTTCCTTTCGTTTTCCTCCTTCAGAATGGACTTCTATGTTTTGGGTGGCACCCATTGTACTTTCACAAGAAGAGGAAGTTACTTATCAATAGTCAGTCTAAATCTCCTAAACTGATGTCCTCTAGAGATCAAGGGTGAGGCAAGACTTTCCTTGTGGAAAGAGATGACAAAAACTTTCCATTTCTCTATCATTGCACCTGAGTGAATGGAACAAAGCAAGGTAGACTTATAGAAAATAAAAACAAACAAAAACTTTCTCTAACAGAAATGGTGTGAAAGCATCTGTCACACTACAGTAGAAGGAAGTAAGTAAAAAATTCAGGTAAAGATGTTAGTTCATCCAAAATGGGTTCATTCACTTTATGTGTCAAAGAATAGGCTCTATATTTCATTTAAAGGAATAATAGAAATTCTAGGCTTTTCTTTCTAATTAAGGAAATGTTCATGGTACAGTGCATAAATGACCCAAATATCAGGGAAGACAGTCTTAAGAATATGAAGGGAGAGTGTTAGATGACTGAAAAAGTGACATAGTGACTGTCCTGGTTTCAGCTGGGATGTAGTTAACTGTCTTCCTAGTAGCTGGTACAGTGCTATGTTTTGAGTTCAGTATGTGAAGAATGTTGATAACACTGATGTTTTCAGTTGTTGCCCAGTAGTGTTTAGACTATAGTCAAGGATTTTTCAGCTTCTCATGCCCAGCCAGGGCACCTGACCCAAACTGGCCAACAGTGTATTCCACACCATGTGACGTCCCATCTAGTTTAGGAACTGGGAAGTGGGGGGGGAGGGATTTCGCTGCTTGGGGGACTGGCTGGGTGTCGGTCGGCGGGTGGTGAGCAATTGCCCTGCGCATCATTTGTACATTTCAATCCTTTTATTACTACTGTTGTCATTTTATTAGTGTTATCATTATCATTATTAGTTTCTTCTTTTCTGTTCTATTAAACCGTTCTTATCTCAACCCAGGAGTTTTACTTCTTTTCCTGATTTTCTCCCCCATCCCACTGGGTGGGGGGGGAGTGAGTGAGCGGCTGCGTGGGGCTTAGTTGCTGGCTGGGGTTAAACCACGACAGTGACATTCAGTCAAACATCTTCTGGTGGCTCATTGAAAGCCTGCTGAAATGAATGTTTTCTGTAGGTTTTTATATTTAGCCTTTCGGAGGGTGAAATATTTTTAACCAAGGAAAAATTACTTTCTAGATTATAGAGGCTAGCCCTATATTGTTGTAAATGGTCCCAGTTTCATAAAATGTAAGTAGTAGCTGCCTCTTGAAGTCTGTCAAACTTCTTGTCATCACTATTCCTATTGGCGGGATTCTTTAGAGAATTATTCCTATGATACTTAAGAAAACAACCCATTCCCTCCCTGCACCTATTTCCTAACTGGGAAAGCTATTTTTATTAAACACAAAAGCAACCAACTTGTCTAGACATGAAGCAGCTTGAAGCGTTCATTTCTGTAATGAATGCAAACTGAAATCACCAGCTGAAACTTTCACTAACTCAGAAGTTCAATGTGGATGCAAGCCAATCACCACTCTTTCAAATCTAGAACCGACATTTAGTCACAATATGGTTTAGAAAAACTAAATGTTTGTTTAAGCTTTTTTTTAATGTTTGTTGCACTTTGCACAGAGAGTTATTTGAAGTGTCAGGTATATCTAGTACCTATTTCTGGGCTACTTCCATCAACTACTTTCTGTAATCAGTGACTAACAACTAGCATCTTCTTTTGGGTAAGACACAGAAGGGGACCCTCTAACATGCTAAGAAGTGGGTTATACATTCCTTTTGATCAAAGAAACCTTGAGGTGCACACATTATGTGTACCAGAGCTCCCTCACTTTAGGACAAAAATGAATCTGGTTTAGCTGTTTCCTACAGATTTGAATTGGGGAGTTCAGCACTGGAAATACACAATACAGTAGTTTGGGTAAGGAGCTAAGGATTTTGTAGGAGGGGACTGATGTAAATGTTCACTGTCTCCCTTATATCTGTTGTGCATCTGGACCATGGCAGATTTCACCGAGAAATATCCTAGTTGTAGAGTTTTGAAATAACATGGGTTTAGAGTGCTTGTTTTAGCAGATCAGTAGAAATTGGTGAAAAGGTCATTTCTGTGCAATTCCCTGTCACTAAGAACCACGTGTCTGTTGTGGATCGAACCTGCTCTACTATAACGGGAAAGGGCTGCTTCCCTCTCTCCCCACTTTCTTTCCCTCCCCAGCCCCCATATCACTCTAACTAACCCCCTCCACATACCATGGGCTCTCCCTATAGGACTGGGATCCGGCTCTGAGGAGCTTCACCTTGCAGTGTCAGGGCCAGGGACCATCACCTGTGAGCCTGGTGCGCAGCTGACTCTGTCGGGATATCCTCTCCCACTTCATCACTGTTACTGTGTGCCCTAATCAACTCTCTCTTGCTGCTATTGCTCACATTAGAGCTAAAAAAATGAACTAGCTGGGGTCTGTATGTCATATGTAGGCTCTTCTCTCCCTCCTTCTGCAGCTGGTAAGTGTGAAAACTAGTGTCAGCTTCAGTGCCTCTGTGAAGCCCACACTTGCTGACTCCCAGTATTGCAAACCTTCAGCTTGGTATCCACTCTCCAGGCACATAAAGGGTGCAAACCCAGGAGCTGTGGTAGGAGGACAGCTCTGTTAACACCTGCTCCTTACATTATTAAAGGGATCCCCTCTTCCTGCAGTGTATATATTTCTGAGACAAAAGAGTTCTGGAGTAGTCTGCAAGGGATGATGTGGATGAGAGAAAGGGACATCTCGTGTCTTGACATCGCTGCAGATGAGTTGGTGCTCTCCGCCAGAGTCATCATGAGACACGGAGGGTGTTTGTGACTGCTAGCTGCACAGAGGGCAGCACCCTGGCTGGGGCGGTGGGACGGTCCTGGGTGCCAATGCACTGCGCAGCTGCACCCCCAGGGAGTTTCCGCTGCTCCCAGCACACCTCCAGCCTGCGCTGAGCCCTGACATTACTGCTCAGTCTCACCAGATTTGATTTTGCTGCAGCACAATTAGAGAAGTGCACTGGTGTCAGTGGAAGATAGTCTAGGCAAACATCAAAAAGCGCATAATTCCAAAGACAGAACTAACACACGTGACTGAGCAATGCATATAAACACAATTCCAAACATAATTCCAAACATATAAAATGTCCAATAAACTAGAAATCAAAATTGCCTTTTTGTTGCTAGGATTTCTTCTCTTGCCATCATTGGAAGACACTTTAATAACAAAAACAGGTCACACTGGTAACATTTTATACAAAAAGGGATAAGACTGCAAAGTCGCGACATTGATCTGAAATAAAACCAACTTCTTACAAGCCCTCTCCTCGTTCTTCCCCCAAGTGAATCCACTTTTCTAAGGTTTGTGATTAATTTGTAGCTGTCTGAAACCTTAAAGTCCAAGCATCATCTGGAACCTCCAAAATTTACAGATACTTTAGAAACCTTGTTTTACTACTTAAAATTTTTACAAATCAAAGCCCAAGGAACAATAGCAGTAGATTTTTACTGTTTACTGCAGAAGTCATGACTGCTGCATCACCTACATGTTCTTTCAAAACCATTAATTTTTCAGGAATATAGCAGGTACATTACCCATCTTAGCATGTGTAGGCTTACTTGAAAAGTGCGGTATGGGAAGACAAAACCTTTTGGACATACCATAGCAATAAAAATCTATTTTAGAGGCTTGTGTGCATCAGCATTTCAAAAACCATTTCTGTGATGCATTATCACATTCTACAAATCATCTGTTATCACTGATAATATTTTATTAGGCAATTTCCATTTCAAAGAGTTGGTGTTAATTTTTCAGCTTCCTCTTATTCCGCCCTTATATCCTTCACAGAAAAAAGTTAAAAGACATTTATTTTGAAACAAAAGATAACATGACCCAGTGCTACTTTTAATAATGCACTTTCATATACAAGAAGTCAGATGGACAAAAATTTATTCAGCATAATTTTTGAAAGTCATAGCTTCATCTGTTTTAAAAATAATTGGTTTTGTTACTGTTCAGAGTCCTGGAAGTTACTGAATGTTTTGCTGCAACTGAATGTCTCTGCTGTTCAGAGTCCTTGAAGTAACTGAATGTTACATAATGCACCAAAGAACATCCAGTCGTTACAGACATCTCTGGTTGTGGGGCAGGTTTTGGTCTCATGTAACACTTTTTACACTAGTGCATTCTGCTTTTCTCTATGGCATTTTCTTTGGCTTAAATTTGGTACCACAGACGAGAAGCAAACCCTAAAACCTCCACAGAACCTCATGATATCCTATAGTGATGCCTTTTTTCACAAGGAGGGCTATGTCTAAAAAAAGGATTTATGTGCCTTAGCTTTCTTCAGAAGTGTCTAAGCCCCAAACTCAGACATTCAGAAGCTCTCTGCTCAGTTTCCTCTTGGCCTGCAAGCACTGAGGCTTTTAGCATTCTTCAGCCACCAAACCTCTGTGCAGACAGCATTCAGCAGTGTGGGTCCCTCCTCTGCTTAAGCCCCTTGGTGTGTTTCTTGCATCAATCTCTTCAAAAACAACCAGAAAAGAAGCTGGTGGCCTTCTCTCCTCTCATCAAGCAGCTCGGTGTGGATAGTCTTTCTTTTGCCCATGAAGTGATTTCACCGCCCATCTCCTAGCATGTTACTGTACGTCCTAAGTTACAATACACTCTCTGGTGGAACTGTTTTTGTTCACTCCTATTGAAGCCACTCCTTTCAATGCCCAGCCTGCAGCAGGAGCTCCATTTGCTCTGGAATGTCTCTGGAATAGCTGTTGTGATAACAGTGCTGTATATGTGTGTGCACAAACACAGATTCATGGGGCTTGGGCAGGTCTCTGAGGTCCTTCTAAAGGGTGTGTTCAAATTTCATCTAACTGTTGGTATTACTGCTTATACTTTAGTTAATATTCCTCCTGCCTAGATTACTATCATTTCAGTGTCTTATGCTTGAAGTAGCATTAGTGACCTATTCTATATAACCTTTGCTAGCTTTCACCTAGTGGAGTTATTTAGCAATAAAGTTCTTTGTTACTCTTGTTGCTGTTAGACAGATCTGTGAGCAACTGAGAGTAAGGCTTTGTTATGCTGGCTCTGAACAATAAGCAATCTAATACCAGAATCCCCCCCAAAGCGGGTAAAGAGAGACAGCCCGCAAGTGGAGTTTGTCTGATGGCTGGTGACAGCCTGGGTAGCTTTTGCAGTGGTTTCTCTTGGTTGGATTTGCCATCTGGCATCTCCTTCCATTTCACTGTGGGTTCTTGTGCACTTGTGTCAAAAGGTACCTTCTAATCTGGGCTCTGACTGGGTGGGACACCCATGCAGACATGTGCTCTGGCTTACAATAGTGACCGTTTTCTTTGTTCCTTTCAGGGCAGCTGTTGCTGCTTTAGCTGCTTCTGTCATTTCTCATCCACTGGGCTGTTGTGCTGCTGCTTTGCAACACAATGCACATTTCTCTTTGAATTTGTTCCCTGGCTCCTCATAAAGAGGCAGCGTAGCAACACGCTGCCAGGTCAGATGTGTGGACAGGACAATCTCCAGGCTGCACTGCCAGAGAACTGAAGCACTTCATAGCCCGTTCATGGAGTAGTGATGCCGCAGAAAGTACCTAGGCAGACATAGGACAAGTCCACTTACATGTTCAGCTCATTTGATCCAGCAATTTACAAAGTGTTTACATTTTAAATAACAACTCAGAAGCATTCCTTTTCTTTATTTAGAATGTACAAATGGAACAGCTGATCCCTACAAGAGCGATTCATCATGATGGTGTGATGTAGTTGCATACACAGACCATACAGTAGAAAATGAGGACCTACAGATTGAGGTGTCCAGTGGGAGAATATAGCGCAAGCACTGATCAAAGTTGATGTGTTGGGGGGGTTGTTTGTTTGTTTTTAAGTAAATGAGTTACATTAAGACGAATCAAAAGGAAGCAGCTGCTTTTTGTCTGTGTACCAATTCTTAAGTAGT
Organism: Haliaeetus leucocephalus; assembly: GCF_000737465.1. Lineage (NCBI taxonomy): Eukaryota > Metazoa > Chordata > Aves > Accipitriformes > Accipitridae > Haliaeetus > Haliaeetus leucocephalus. The sequence continues at coordinate 274,093 of NW_010972677.1, forward strand.
ACTGAAAAGTAACAAGTAAAAGAGAGCTAAATAATAAAACAGCGACATTTTAAAAAGTCATGGCATAGTTTTTCAGGAATAATTTGCTTAGGAAAAAATGTTTAGAGATGCACTTGTTTCTACTGGTTGGAAACTGAACTGTAGTGTTATTACCTAGTATTCACCCCTTGTTTTCTGTGGGTGAGCTACTTCAAATCAAAGCAGTCTGTGTAGCCAAAGGTTTGGGTTGCCTCCAGTTAGGTAACTGGGATGAATTTCTTTGTTCATTTGAGCCTACTTTCAGAGCAAGTAATAGCATTTTCACCAGAATAAGAGAGATGGTGACTAGTGGACCTCTGTTATCAATGGGCTTACAGAGAATCAAATACCGAAGAGCATGTATGTGGTTCCTCAGTATCACTTCATACTGCTTGTAGCTTTGACAGGACTTTCAACAGTCTTCCTTGCTTTGCTCATGTCCTTTCACTTTTTTTTTCCCCTGAGGAAGGCTGAGTGGACCATTGTTCAGAGTATTTCTGCTGCTTCTTAAACATGTTCTGTGTCCTGAAATCCACCAGGTGAAGTGCACTTTTCTGCCTACTGGGTTCTTAATTGAGCAAAAATTACAGTGATGAAAAACTTAAAGTTACACCTCAAGTGACCCAAGCTAGCAAGTGGCACCAAAAGATTGTTTAGTGTCTAACTTCTGCCTCCAAAGATCTGCACTAGGGGCAGAGCCATCCTGTTTTAGGCACCATCCACACACAACACAGAAATTGGCCTTACCCAGGGGAATTACTCAAGTATAAACTGAAGAAATGAGCAGATGCAACAAGCAGGAGAAAGGATATGAAACAACAGTGGTATAAAATTGGCTGGTAAAATAAACAATGGTCAAAGCACACCATCTGCTTTTCTGCCGAGCCTACAAATCACTGAAAAATGGCTGGAGTGAGTTTAAATGCATTTGAGGAGAAATAATTACTGTTGCTGTGGTTTCTGAGCATTTGGGAAAGAATAGATTCCAATTGTATCCACATCTTTTTCAATAACTCACAGGGTATTACAGTCCAAGCCTATTTTATTCAAAAGTGTTTATATTTTTGAACCAAATTTCTGACAGCCAAAGCAGCAGCTCTGTTTACAATTCAGAGGCACAGCTCTGCTGTCAAAGCTCCAGGAAAAGCAGCTGTGTTGGAAAACTTTCTATGAGCCAATGGCAATTTCCTTCTTTTCTGAAGAAGCATGACTCAAAACTGCTGTAACTTGTGATTTTGCTTTTCTTTCTCAAAACACATGGAAAAATTGCTACCTTCAAGCAGGTGGTCATACAATAAATGGAGACAGTGTTCACTGAGAGACACATCATTGGAAATTTACCTGCACAAGAACACTGTGCCTCTGCTTCTTCTGGCAGCTTTGGTGGGAGTAGGATTTGGATCAGATAAAGAATCAGTGCTGCCCTTTGCTAATGGAAAATGATTATTTTTTTTATAGCAAAAGGTATGATAATAGGACAGATACTACGAGGTACTCCCTTCCTTCCCAAATATGTTAATGGCCCAGAACTTGGATGCAAAATAACACTAATTCCATGTCACATACTTCAATAAAGTTGTCACTGTGGTTATTGAGATCTGCCACATTATCAAGATGATGCCAAAATCTACTGCATACTGTATGTGTTTGATATAATCAGTTCTGTCTGAAATGTGAGCCTAGTGGCAGATACAATTTCCCCCACACACATTGAATTTTTATACTGTGAACATTAGAAAATTGCAGTCCTGCCAATTTGTTATTGTCACTAAGGGCAAGGCACTTGTACTGGTCCAATATTCTTAAAATAGGATTGGTTTTGATCACTAGCAAACTACTTTTGTCACGTATGACTCTAAGTTACAAACAGTAGAAATTAGAACTTGAAGCAGAAGTATGATTTCCTGCTGTTTTCCTCCTGACACTCCATGTTGAGGTACCACTGAGCTTAGGTGATTCTGTTCTTTATCTCCAACCCTCCCCTCAAGCCCTCTTGTATGTGCATTTCTTCAGATATCTGGAAAAAAAACCCCACTTGTTTATTTTCTAGGCTTTTTAAAATGAAAGATTGTAATAATCAAAATATTTGAAAGCTACTATACATCCCATACACAGAATTGTAACAAAGGAAAGCAGGAGTATGCAGAAATGCTGAGGATTTAGGGGTCTCAGCCTTGGAAGCTAAGTTTTGTTCTCTAACCTCTGTCATGCTATAAATCTTCAGGCCAGATTATACTAGATATTGCTGTTAATAATCATCAAGGGACCAGTTTAAATTCTGCCCACCTGCTTTTGCAGTGTATCAGCAAATATTTGGATATTCAGTAATTTTTGTGGGTTTGCTTGTCGATAGTTTGGTAGGTTTTATTGTCGAATTAGATCCCAAGGGATCATACACTTATCAGCTTCCTAGTAGCTAGCAGGTGTAGCCTGTGGATGATCTGCTGTTATGCCATTAGCTCTGTAAGAATCTCGTATTTTGTCACTTCTGATGTAGCCTAATTAGACACAAGACTCTTACTGTTCTGTAACAACAGTTTATCACTCTTCAGAGAGTGTGCTGTTAAAACAAATATGTATTTCTCACACATGCATACCTCACAAGGGCCACATTCCTACCCTTTACTAGCATCTTTTATTGCAGTATACCTCAGATGATAATTTTAGACTTACAGGGGTAGTTAAAAAAGGTAATTTATATGGAGGATGTTACAGGTATTATGTTTTATAATAATTTTGAAGCAATAAAACGTGAACAAAATTTCCTGAGTGATTGTTTTCTTCCAGGATGCCTAAAATCTATGACATATGTGAAGTGTAAACATAGTAAGTGTTGTTCTTGGTTTTCATGCAATGAGTCTGAAACATTGATTTTTATATATATTTTTATATATATATTTACTTATTCCTATTGTGAGAGTGAGGAGAAAATGTCTGTGGAGGGGAAAAGGATGCCTTATGTAAAAATACCGAACATTGGCAATCTCTTAGTGAATTGGAAAAATTAAAAAAATACTGCCTGAGTCCTGGCTCATTTTTTGCCATGGATCCACAAATACTTAACATAGTTAGTTATAAAAGTTCTAACAACTGAGCTATTTTTTGATTCTCCAAAAGTGTGTGATAATTTATTCTCTGAGCTCTTTGGAGAAAAGACTTATTTTGTACATAGGAGTGCACTTGGGCTGGGAACAAATCAAAGCCTTTTCGTCACACCCCTCTGCTTCTACCTTAGCTGTGTGGCATACCTCAGTAGGGTAGATAACATGAGAAGAGAACCTATAAAAGAAAGAGAAACTCATAACACTTAAATTTAACCCTGGTTCAAGTGCAGTATCTACCAACTACCATTGAATCTTGGACCTTTGTTTCCCATGTTGCAGAAAAATGCCACAACTTCTTCAGATGAATGTATATGTGTTCTGACATAAAATCCATCCTGGACCTACAGAAATGTTCATTGTTGTTATCTGATGTAATTTGTGACGTGATTTTATTTTATCTTACTATGGCAAGGAAATTGTGAGAGTTCTTGGTCAGTAAAAAGAGAAAAACTCTGTCCTTTCTATAGGAAATAAATAACAGCCATTTTATTAACAGAGTTAATTAACAGCCATTTTATTAATGGAATTTTCCACACCAGTAGGCTATTTAGGCACCAGTCTAGGCACTACAGTTTCTGCAACCTTGCAGGGGCTGTCACAATTTGGAAGTGCTCTGTCACTCCTTAAGGCTGTTGGAATTACAAGTGCATCCAACTTTCATCAGAAAATACTGTAGCCTGGTTTAATTTAGCATCTTACTATAGAAACAAACATTTTACTGCAGTGGATTCATTTCTAATAAACTGAACACTTCTTTCCATGCAACTCAGGTAGCCCTGAAACAAAATCACCGAACAGTTTTCATGTAAATGCGGAGTGAGATAAATATATTGAATGTGTGGCTAACCAAGAAATCACTTCCCATAGTAACACTAACTGCTCAAAAATCCTTAAACTTAGCATCCTACAGGATCTGTAAAGAATATCAGCATTATTATTATTAATATTATTATTATTATATTGCTGCTGCACTAAACGATCCTAGCCCAAGATAGGAGCTCCACTGTGCTGATAATGTAGGAACACATGTTAAAATGTATGTAGTTCTTTGGGACACATATAGTTTTCTGAATTGAGGAAAAGACAAAATTAGTATGATGAGAAACAGGAGGACTTCATAGCTAGTAATGTGCACAGTGTGATGGGCATTTATCATAACTCTGGGGTTTTTTTCCCTCTCTGTCAAGTCGTAACACCCTGTGCTCTCTTAGCATTTCTTTCACCTCCCCCGTGGCTGCAACGTAACTACCTGTAAATTTTGACTCTGTCTTTTCCTCTCATCTGTTTTGCTACTTAAGTTTGGTGGCTTTTAAAAGACAAACAAAAATCCAGCAATTTGTCTTGCAATTCTCTTGGAAAAAGGCTTCTTTCCACAGGGTGTCTTCAGGCACCATTGTGTTCATGGTAGCTGATGTGCTGCCTGGCAGGCTGTGTCAAGCTGTGGGCTGCACCACGTCTTTACCATCCTGGAAATAAAGGTCTAGTTAATGAAAACAACCTGTACAAAACAAACAAACAAACAAAGGACCAGGCCTTTTTGCATAAGCTAGACTTGTGTGGTTTTGTTGCTAAAATTCACATATACATCTGTGTATTATTATCCTGGCTGGAGATATACAGGCCTTTTTCAGAGCCACTCCTTCTTGCTCTTACTTGCAGACTGCTTCACAATTCCACAAAAAAGCCATTTGTAAACAAATCTAGAGCCAACTTTGAACAAACCTAGGCCCGGTCTCTAATCAGATCAAGCCAGATGTCAAATCAGCTTGGAGTCTTTCCTGTCTACAGGCAAAAAATCAAATGAAATTCAGCAGAATTCAGCTAGTGGGTATACATATCACCATTATTTTTAATTGACTAGTGATTACTAGGAGGATTTTTTTTAATCATTTAACTCTCACAGATAAAGAAGCTTGTGTTTTAGGACCCTCTTGGAATTAAAACCATAATAAGAAAAATCAAAATGCCAAAAAGAAAGCATTTTAACCTATTACATGAGAATAGATAAATGTTTAAAATGCTCAAAAGCCATGCAGTTTCCCTCTAAGGTTTGATAATTCTCTCTTATTTTGGGTTTTCAAAAGAAGCTCTAAGGACAGCATAACTTGGAATTTTTGGTTTTGACTAGCTAGTTGATTTTGTTGCCAATATTTCTGCAATAACTCATGCAGACATATTGAGATTTTTTTAGATGTATATTTACTTCTGTTGATCTAATTCTGACTGTTAATAAAACACAAACTAATCTTGAAGATTTCATTTTATTTTTTCATTTGTATGGCCAGTCCGTTTTTTTCCTCTGGCTTTTCAAAATGCAATTTATTTCTCGTCATTAAGAATAACTTGTGTTTTTTCATGCCCTTTCTGCAATGAAGTGTTAGCACATCCCCATTTCCAACAGCACCATTGTTAAACAAACCCAGCACTCAGTGGCCACCATTTAAGTTTAACTTGCCAACAGTTTAGGGTTTTGATGTGACAATGTAACAGCAGTCAGGTTCCTCCACTTCCAACTGGACATTTGGCTGTAAGACCTGCCCAAAAGTGTTTCAGCAGGTGGTCACAGCTCTAGAAGGATATCAAGAAATATATTACCTGCAGGGTCTGTGTACAGTCAGCTGCTCTGCCGCTGCAGTATGTGTACCCACTAATATCATTCCCCTTTTCCATTTTTTGTCATGTCCTGTTAGGACTTTTATTCATGATCAGTTCAATTATATCTGATACTCAGCAGTAAAAATAAGTAAATAAATCTTTGCATCTGTGTCAAATTCAGATTTGAGATTTGGTTTCTTTGTATACAGTGTATTCTCCACAAACCTGGGGTGCTCTCCATGACAGTGCTCTATAGGAACTGGGTGTTTGTACACAGTTTTGCTATATCACCTAAACACCATAAGTAAAGGGGATCAAATCTCCTTGTCCCCATTCTCTGCTGCACTGGGGATGAGCAGTGGCTGGGAGGTGGGTTTAGCTCCCTGATTGTCCCATTTTGTAACATTGGCTTGAGGGAGTACCATGGAGAACTAGCTTAAAGTAAAGCAAAGTAATGGGATACAAGCTGTGCAGCTCAATGCCATGTGTCCCTAGCAAACATTAAACATCCTCTTTCTGTGCAGGAGGCGGGGTGTAATAAGCACAGAAGGTGGCTGTATGGTTTATTAGCTTTAGGCTGGCAAGGACTGCTGTTACTTGTTTCAACTAACTTTCAAGTCCAAACCTTTGGCTAGCTCAAATCCACTGTTTCATGTTCACTGAAGAAAGGAGTCTGTGTGCTGGAAAGTTTGGTCCATTAAGTCACATTTGTTGTTAATGTAACTTCTTTCAGCATTCATGTTAAGTTAAGCTTTGGATGGGTTAGTGAAGATAAAAGGAGCCCACAACCTTGTGTGCATGTGCGAGGCTTCACAACAGTCTGTGGGAAGCAAGAGACAGCTCATGAGAGAAAAAGGAAAAGGATTAGTCTGCAGCATGTTTCATTAGTATGGTGCTAAAAATTCCTCTAGGTCGTTGTGTCTCTATCATTTAGAAGGTAGAATTAAAACAGTTAAAAATTTATCAAGCCCCACTTAGATGTTCACTTCAGAAATGCAGTGGATTAAAAAGCTGTTTTCCTAGGGTTGTTTGCTGCTGTCTCTTTGCCAGAACTTAAAACAAATGCATGGAGAGGATCTTTCCAGCATTCATCATTATCTTTAAGACAAAGAAAACCATATTAACCTAACCAAGTTGCTGACCTGACGCTGAGAAGGAAGACAAGCATGATTCATCCCACTGGCCCTGGTTTAGGACTTGAACTCTCATTTTGGGCAATAAGATAAACCATTGCAGCAACTGCTTCAGTGAGCATCTGTCTCTGGTTCCCATCCTGTTTTGATGGAAGTATACAAGGAAATGCTGAAAGACGTTGTTTCCAACCTGTTATTCCAATACTGATTTTGATAAATTAGTAAATTATTTTGAGGTCTTCAAGCTTAATTTTCTCTCTACATGCAATAACAGCAAGCAAAGAAACAAACAAAACATTACAATTTATTTTTCTTGGACTAGGAAGGTCTTAGCAGTCCTTAATAATTTGCATATTTTAGCAGTTTCCCTCTGAAATTTTTGTGGGAACTTTCCCCTCTGTGGGAAACATTTTGTGATCTGATTTGGGACAGACATTAATTTGGAGATGACAGTAAAACAGTGATTTCCTGCTAGCTCTGCTGAATGTGTAGGTTGTATGAAATGCAACATGTATTAATTCATTAAAAACTAAAGTTTTGAACCTAAGTCTCAAAATGCTGTGATATAACATTTCCCACTTAGTGGAAGTACAACTAGGTTATTTTCATGAGTCTTGTTCTAATAAAACAGAAACATTTATTTCATGCTTTTAATGTAACTATAGATACTAAAACTAACACTTCCATTGTCCTGTTGGTAGAGAGAGGTATTTGGGGTTTGGTTTTTTTGGTCATGCTATTATCTTTCCCCTTATGTTTCTTTCTCCAGTCTTTAAACTTGTTTGAATTAGGTGCAGTTGTTTGTCTGGCCAGATTTGGAACAAAATTATGTATGATATGTAAGAAGATCCTTGCTCATAAGATTCAAATATTGCTATTTGTGTTTGATGCAGTAAGGTAACATTCCTGTTTTAAAAACTATAAAAGGGAAAAACCCCAAATACAGAGTCCCTAAATAAAACCTTCTTCTATAGCCCCCCAAAATAAAAACCTGTCCCTTGACCTTTTTCCTCCTCCAATTTCTTTTTCTACATGCTTCATTTATTCGTTGCTGTTACTCTCTTCATTTTGCAGCATGCACTGACTGTGTTTCAAGCACCTGCAATAGGCCATGCTTAGATTGCCTGGTGACCATGACACTGCATGGTGTTCATGTTTTACATTAAATTGTAAAGTGATGGGGAAGTATCATCTGTTTCCAACAATGAAGATATATTGCTTTATAGGCATTTGGATGGGAGGCTAACCTGGTCCAAACTCTGAGATGGATCTGCTCAGATCTTCTCCTTATACTGAACTCCCAATGGAAGACCAAAAGACTTAAAATCAGAAAATCACATTTTTCATTTAAAAGCTAGAAATATAATTCTTTTGAAATAAAGAAAACACAAAACAACAGATGAGGACAGAAGTAAAAAGGGTCTGTGTAAGACTCACTGCCCACTGCTCTTTTGCCAGCCAAATGTTGTTGTTGGAGTATCTCCTCCCTGAGATGGCTCTTCAGCTTGAGAAGGGCCAAGTAGAAAGGCAAAGCCCTCTCCCTTGCCCTCCCTCCAGGGAGCTGTGACTGCCTCAGTCTTCTTAAAAGAACATGTAGATCCAAGGCAAGAGCACAACAGATACTCTCTGTCATGGGCAAAATGACCACACAGTTTTCTCAGGTGTTTCCTCCAATTTTGGGGTGGAGAGGGCCTGCAGAGGGAGGTGGTTTTTCCACAACAGTAGTAAAAGATCAAGCACTTAGCTCTCATGCAGCAAAGCCGCAACTGCTAATCGTTTTTATATGGAAATCCTTTCATAAGATATGAAGATATATGGCATTTTAATTTCTACTTTGGTTACTGAGTGATGCATGCAAATAATTAAAATATTCTGCTGACTGAAATGATAATTTGGTCAAAAAAAAAAAAAAAAGGGAAGAGAGGCATTATGATCCAAAAGCAACAGTGCCTCCCGCTCATTACAAAGAGGAAGTATTTTCAAGGCAGCTAAAATGTCACTCAGGGTGTCAAAAATAAATGAAGAAAAGTTTTGGCAGAGAGATTTCAATTCTTGTTTTAAACTGCTCAAGTGAGACATCAGTGTACAGAAACCCCAAATGTGAACAAAATTAATGCTTTGCAGCTATGTAAATTTTAAACATGCATAGAAGGATAATAATATGATAACTTAAAGTAGTTACCATGCATTGTAATATTGCCAGTGACTGTTCGATCAAAGACAATGTAAAAACTTGATGATGTGTATCACGTTGTGATAATGAATCTATTAATTAGCACACACTTTTTGTGCCAACGTGTTCATAGATTATGCAGCTTGCAGGAGAGTCACAAGAGGTCTGGAACACTGGTGTATGTTCAGGATTTAGTTTTGAATTACTGAATAAGTGGTTGCCCAGAGTGTTAATCTCCATTAGGAAATTTCTAAAACAACTGTCACCTAGGCAATACCCTAGCAAACTGGATTTGCAGGTCAAGAATGTCTGGTGGACTGCAAGGAGCTTTAGTCTTTTCTTCTGTGCTTGTACAGAAGAATCTACCAGAGGGAGATTGCATAGCGCATGTCTTTTTCTTTTCCCTTTCCATGGTTATGGTCAGGAGAACTTCTACAGGGAAAACTCTGCAGTGGTCTTAGAGGACTCCTGGAGAGGGATGCGCCTCCGGAGGAACCATGTCTTTGAAAATCTGCAGTGAAAACAAACTACAGCTTCGCATGGACAAACTGAGACAGATTCTGGCATGTTACATGATAACCAAACTATTTCTACATTTTTATTCATCCTTAGATGTGTATGCTTTTCACAGTCCTGGATGGAGAAGATATGTAGCAAGACTGCTGCAACCAAGTTCTTGTCTTTGGGGAGTAGCACTTTCTAGTGAGCTGGAGATATGAAGGGGCAGGTGTCCCATTAGTATCACCCCATCATCTTGATTTAGAGATCTGTTAAGTTTCATTCTTCTTTGGTAAATTAGGATAATTTGAGATGTGCATGTAATATTGTGTTCCAGTCAGTTTTTTGAGGTAATCTGTCCTCTGATAGCTATTACTCCAGACTTGCCTAGCATCTTCATGCTGAAGGCTGATTTCAGATGTCTGAATTTAGTTTTCATTACTTTTTTAATGCTTTTCTGAAGAAGTGAGGTTGAAGATTCAGCAGTAACTGAAGAAATTTCTGTATCTGGTATCACTATGAAAATCAGAGGATGACTGAGATTTGAGAGAAGTTTGCCAGTAGTGGGCACTGTCAAAGTATGGATCCCTCAGCCAAAGTATGGATCATTCTTGTAATTTAGGACCAGAACTTGTTCTCAGCAATGTTATGTGATTTCCTGTGGCGGGGGAAAAAAAAAAAAAGAATAAGAAAAAGTGTTCTTGAAGGTAATTCTGTGATGTTAGCAGGGCGAGAGAGAAGATTTAAGTGTTTTTTTCATCAGATAGATCACCTACACCATATTCCAAGTATTTGCATCTTAAAGGCGTTTTTCTGCAGCAATAACAGAGAAGAAAGGGTGAACACACTGCTTTGTTTTCTGTGGGTATCAATCCAACTCTATTACCAGAACTAAGTATAGTTGAAATAAATAAAACCCGTTTGTTACTCTAAATTAGAAACAGCAAAAAAAAAGAAATCTATTGTTCTGATACACTGAAGCATTTGGCTCAAGGGGTTATTGCCATCATCAGACAAAAGCTGACACATGGCATTGTGCTGTACTGCATATTGTGCTCCAGTAGGCAGGCAAACACAATGTTGCTCACGTTTGCATCATATGGCATTGGCGTAACACCGTAGTCTTGAAACGTTAAGTAAGGAGAACTATCTGTCTTTGTGTGCTAGTAGGTGGAACTTTAAATTGTGTCACCACCACAGAGTTACTGATGAAAAAACACCATGGCTGGAGCATTACTGTAAGTTTTTTAAAATAAATCTTAATTAAAAGCCAAACTATGGGTTTGGAAAAGTAATCTGCTCTCTAGTAATGTGTGAGGAAGACAAACACAAGGTAGGTCAGGAAACAGGCTTTCAGTAGTGGTGCTGGAGAGGTCAGTGAGAGACAGCAGTATTGACTGTGGTAAGAACGGCATGCATTGTGTAGATGAGGTCCACAGCAGGAAATTAATGATCTAAGCTGGTGAGCCTTTCTATACATTGGGCCAAGAATATGTCATGAGCTTTTCTAAATCTAGCTGAGTGCAGGAGCTGGAAGATCAGCTGTTACAGATAGAACAACAAAGAATATGGCTAGCAGGGAGCTTTTAAGATATCTAGTTCATTCCCAACCCCAGGAACTCTGCCTGAAAATTTCCTAACAAAAGTTTTTTTCTAGGAGATGCTGTAATCTTTTGTAGATAACCCATTCTTGCCCTTAACCATCCACACAATCAAAGACATCTAAGCAATATGCTATTCAGGATTATTGCTTCTTCTCCCACATCCAGGAGACACAGGGAAATATTTATTAATTTTCTCACTGTGGTGTAGTCCCTAGACTAAATAAAATTCCCTTTCCTTTCCAACCCCCCCCCCCCCCCGCCCCGCCCCCTATGTTTCCAGTTGTTATTAGTCTCCTCTGGAAACCTTCCAGTAATATAACAGTTTCTAAACTGTGGTACTTGGAGCAGAGTATTCCCATTAGTAAATGCTTTTACTCATGTGGGTTCTTTAGTCAGTCTTGACTGACTATTAATACCTCAGATGATGCTGTATTGCAGAAGTATGAGTTGGTAAAGCCTTTTTGGTCTGTGAGTCATTCCATCACCAGCTCCTTTCCTGCAAAACTGTTGCATAGATGTTCTTCAGGTTGAACTTCTGTAGTTGATTATTCCCACAGAAACATAATATTGTGCACAGATTATTTCCTTGACTTGTCAAGATAATTTTAAATGCTCTCTATCTGCCAGAGTGCAATCTTTTCCACTTCATACACACACAAACTTATTAAGTGCACTGTCTACTCAAGGATTTGGATCATTAATGTGAAAACCCATTTGATATATTTTTACAGTTTGACGGTGAAACATGAAGAACTACTCTGACTATGATTTTTCTAATCAATTCTATATTTTTTCATGGTAGCTCCCACCTGGATTGTATTTCTGCAGTACACTGATGGAAAGGTCATGAGAGACAGCACCTTCCCTAAAGTAAGAGATACTGCATCTACTGTCTTTTGTCTATCTACAAAGCTTGCTAAGAATTTTTTAGGCTTTAAGGAGATTGTCTTGGAGGGCAATGTATTTTCCCTTACTTGTGGCTTTTAGGTTAGTCAAACTGGTGGCAGGAATGCCAGAAGGGAATTGGCTAAGGGAATTCACTGGATGACATCTTGAGGTCTATTTCATCCCAGTTTTCTGTGATGGAAAGCCAGTGCTGGCTAGATTGCTCTTTGGCACTCTACTAGCTTTATATAAGCCTGATGGATGCAGCCTACAGAGACTTATCACATAAACCTCAATTATATGTGCTCCAGGAAAAAGCTGGAACAAAGAGATATACTGGGTTATTAGTGAAAAAATTATTTTGGGAAATGGAGAGAGGTTACTCAGGTATACATCTCATCCTTAAATAAGGACTACAGTAACACCTTAGTGGAGTCTTTGCTTTCATATCTTCTTGGTAGTTGTATACTTTATGCTCTGCCAATATAAATAACTTGTCAGTTTGCACTGAGTCCCTTAGTTCCTGTCGGCTCTGCTGTCATTTTCCTACTTGCAAAGCCACCAATAAGTTTAAAGGGCTTTGACACTGAAGTTTTGAAACCAATACAGTTTAAAGCAGCCTCCATGGAGTTACAGAAGTCACTTGCACATCCTTGGCTCAGGCCCAGGTTTGTATCCACCTCTCTCTTTGCAGAGCTGAGGTGTGACATAATTCTGCATGTTGTTTCAGAAGGAACAATGGGCTGAAAAGGAGAGCTGTGAGCCATGTTTTAAAGTAAGTGCTTTGAGATGCATTGAAAAGAGATTTAATAGCTTTTTCTGTTCATGGCTGTCAAGGTAAAGAAATGTGGGGAAAGGAGTATAGAGGGGATAAACAGGTTTTGTCTTCCATTTTACCTGCATATGATAACTTTCTGTTGATGTCACAGTTGTCTCCAGCCTCAGCCATAGTATCTACCCAGCTTAGTACTGCAAGAGCTTAGTACTACTTAATACATGCAGTTTAGAAGCTGGACTTTTGTCTCTACCAAAATTCAGTTTTTCATCAAGTAAGGGTTATATAACAATGCCTTTTTTTTTTTTTTTAATCAAGCCCTTCCATATTACAGGTAGTGATGCCTAACACCTTACTTCCATGTTTCCCATTGCACAAACACATTAAACAAGGGCAGCTCTGCACAGCCTCTGATCAGGCACAGCCTGATTATTTTGAATGGCAAAGGAATGACAGTTGTTGAGTCCTGTGTTTGTCTATTTGGAAATATTTATTCTTTTCACTATGTTATCAAATTAAATTCCATACCATTTTAGTTTCCTTTTCACTTCAGAAGGATGCCAAAAATTAACCGAGGGACAAGAGTGTTTCATTTTTATCACTTCACAATGGTTTAGGGGAATGGCAGCCCACAATTACAATCACATCTTTAAATATTTACCTATCTTGGGATCTACAGCTTGGATGATACAGAGTTTATTCTGTTTACAATTGATTTTATTTTTAGAGGCAAATATTTAGGGTCAAATCCAGACTTATTCATGGAAGGTACTGAACTCAATAGCTTAAATCAATGAGAACTATGAATACCGATTATATCAAGATGTAATGAATTATGCTTTCAAGTGTTTACCCCTTCTCAAGGTTTAGCTCATAATGTGATTAATCACATAGGTATGACAGGCAGGATTTCAACCATAACATTCTCGCTAACATATCTAAGTACGTGCAAATAGTGATGAAAAAAGAAACAGGATCTTTTCAGGGTGAAAAGTGGCTTCCTGACCTTCAATAACTTTGTTATTCTAGTGAGTTTACTGCAGATGGAGAAGACAGAGTGGACCATCCACATACTGGTGTAGCCAAGCTCTGCTTTCTGATGTGCTAAGGCTGTATGTTGCACTAGGAATAAGCCACCCAAGAGGCTCAATCTCAAGTCTTGAGACATGAGCAATATGACTGCACTGTTTTTGCAGCTTACAGACTGTAAATCATAATGCTACTGGAAATAAGGATAGGACTGGCCCACATACAGAAAGATACCTGGCTGTGCTAATGTAGCTAAAAGGAAAATGGAAATTACAACATGCTCACAGCATGATGTAAAAACACTTCAATTTTTGCGAATCAAGGAGGAAGACAGCTGAGAAGAAAGGAGTATTTCTGTGTGAATACCAGGGGAAGGTCCATGGTCAGGGCACACATACAGCACATATCTCTTGTTCTGGCTGTGTGCTGGGGCCAGAGTTTCTCTAAGAGACTTGGTGCAGAGAGGAGCTCTGAGAAATCACAGGGTAAGGAAGCACAGGAAAGCATAATTCTCCATAAATGCAATTCTTCCCTTTAAGCTTGTCTAGGGCAGGGCAGCAAATGCAGAAGATAGGAACAGCAAGATAACAAAGTTACCCTTGCTCAGTCAAAGACATATGCAGAAGAGAAATTTCACCTCATTAGTGTCTGTCTTAATGTCTAGCAAAAATTTCTCTTGCTAAATCACTTCACTGACATGCCAGTCTCTGCTGTAACAACCACTACACTACCATCTTCCATGCATTGTAAATGCCTGCATTTCTAGTGTTTGTTATGCAGCTCTATTAACCTGTATCGTCAGTGTTTTTGCAAAGAACTGCACAAATAAAATAGCCAGCTGATGCTCCAACTTTTTACATACTTCTGCCTGTTCAAAAAACTCTACTAAGTAAACATTTTCTTTGGTTTCCACATATTTATTGCTACACATATCTGCCTGTGCTAGTGGTACCCCTGTGACTACACAGCAGAAGTCACGAGAACTATACAGAAAAGGAAACATACTTTATTAGTTTGGCGATGATGATAAGGTTCAATTATTTTACCAACAGAAAAAAAGTGCTTTCCGCAGCTGATAATACATGGTATATGTATAGTCAATTTCAGTAATTGCTAATATGTAATTCAAGCTGGTATTCTAAATATACTGAAAATTTTTAATGCATTTGCTGTAATTGCTTATAAAAGAAAAAACAAGGAAATCTTAACTCATTCTGGACCAGTGAATTTTGCTTTCTTTACAAATTGTGGCCTAGCTTCAGGAGGAAAGCCTGTAGGTGCCATCTGTCCCCAAGCCCAGCCTGGAGCAGGGTGACCTGGGCTCTCCTTGAGAATTACCTTAAGCAGAGGAGGCATTGAATCCAAGTTCTGGAAAAAAATGTTCCAGGCTGCGTTCTTATGTCTATGCTTGTCAGCTCTTTTTTTTTCAAAAGGAGAGAGGCTTCTACCATAGAAAGGCAACTCCAGACCATAAATCACAAATAACTGGAAGAAGATGCTTGATTAAGACAGAAGCTTTGGAGAGCAGTGAGACTTAGGGTATTTTTACACTAATGAGGTCAGACAGACTTGGTCTTGCTTCCTTCCACTGCTCACCTTGAGACCATAAGTGCAGGGAACAAGGCTGCGGGACATACCTGAGCTGGCTGGACAAGCAATTTGTCCTTCCTAGATCAAGGTAATGTGCTCTCAACAATTCTGTTTATTCAATTTTTATCTATTGCATTAACAGATCTACAACTCTCATGAGGGAAAAAAAAGTGGTTAGAAGGATGAATATAGTCAAATACACATAAATACTTAAAATTCAACCCCAGACATACTACACCAGCAAAGACAGAATCATTGCTGCTGTTAGACATCTCACTTGAGTTCAATAAACATATTTTTACAAAACCCTAAATTTTTTGCTAATGAATCACAAATAAGAGACCTCAAATGAACTATGGATATTTTGTCTTTTCTTTCTTATTAGGGACCAGTCACATGGGAAATGTAGGCACACTCTGAATCACTGGAATAATGTAGGCATGCCAAGAAATGGCAACACAAGGGAGCTCAAGACTGCAGCTGTGCTTTGCTGCTGTGTTAATCCATAGATAGACAAGATGAGAGGGCTTTTTATACCCTCTCTTCCCCTTGTCCAGCTGAAAGCAACAAGCAAAATATGGTAAGTATTCACAAAGACTAACTTTCACCTGGGAGGTCTTCAGGGGTTTGTTCAGTGCTAATCCACAGGACCTAAGCCACAACCACCTTAGCTTCTGCCTCTAAAGGTTTCCTACACTGGGAAGCATTGTCTTTGCTGAGCAGTTAACACATAATCTCACTTGGACGCAGAAATTAGATATTACTACATCAGTCTCTTTGAGGCAGCGGTCTGGTAGGCTTTTGTACAGCACATGCTGTGCAAAATCTAGAGGACTGCACTTTTCATTAAATACAACCACAGACATTGCTTTCTTCAAAACACAGCTGGAAGAGGGGATGGAGGTGATGCTTCGTACTGGTATAGGACAAATATCAGAGTCTTGGACATCAGGAATCCCTGCCTCACTGAATGCTGGAGCCTGTAGGCTGTATAGTCATGCTCCTTTTCTTTTTCTTCCTCAAAGACTTTATTCAATGCTTTGGCAGGAGAGAGATACACACAGCAAAATATTAGTCTGGGAGGGTTTCCAAAAGGTAGGAGATGAGCTTCTAATCCCAAGATGATGATGTAAGAGGGAAGATGCTGTTCCTGTTTCTGGCTTGCTTTTATACTGATGTGTGTTCAGGAGAGATTTCAGGCTCTGAATTCGAAGTGGAGAGAGGTGCTCACCTCCAATGCTTGCTAACCTGGGGAACGGGTCGCATACAAAGTACATTTTTTACACTTGTGTTTATCTATTAGCTAGCTCTTGAGGATCCTGTTTGCAAATCCCTCTTTCTTCTGCACATGCAGCCTAGGTGCTTAAGGCTGGGTTCCACGACCTCAAAGTTAGGTTTTTGCAATGCTCAGCATTGTGACGCCAGAGTGGCTTCACAATGTAGTGTGCTAAATGTGATAGATACAGAGAGGGTAGAGTAGCTGATATTACTGTACATAGAGGTTTGATCCAGCATCTATTGAAATTAATATCTTTTCACTTAGTCTTGCAGGCATTTGATCCTACCGAATATTTGATTTCGAGGTGAGGAATTTGGCTTACATTCTTCAGAAAACAGAGGACTAAAAAGTAGGCTCAAACACAATTCTGATACGGATTTTATATAGGGATTGATATTTCTCTCTTTGCATCAGCTGCACTTACAGAGAGCAGGTAGTAAGACCAAGACTTTCACAAGCCTGCATTGACATTGGAACCACTGCCTTCGGTGCCCAATCTCATGCATTTACAATGCTTGATACTTGAGACTGGCTTCTCAGCGCCTTCTGAAGCTCAGGCCTTTTTAAAGCAGTGAGTATCAAGGAATCTATCTTGTAAGTAGATCAAGCGGTATCTATCAAGAAATAAAAGATAAATTTTCAAGGCCATTTCTGAAAAAAGAAAGAAAAATTGTTTAAAAGATACGGAAAGATTAGATTCTTTAGCAGAGCACTTAACAGGAAGCAGACCAAAGAATTAAGCAAATGAACATAAGGTATGGTTACACATATTATGGGATAAAGAAACATACTGTGTCATCCGGCTCTCAACTCAATTTGTGAAGAAGAGATCTAGAAGTATTATGCAGTTCTCTGATGCCTCAGTAATTTTCAATTCATCTCCCCCAAATTAAAATCAAAGCTTTTGCAAGTCATCTACAAAGTACAAATATTATGGGAAGCAGTTTGGAACTAGAAAGCTGTCTTTTTCGCAATATTGTGTGCTGCAAAAGCTCTAACTAAATCTAAAATAGATGCTTTTTTTGTCTTTGGCATAGCCATGTGAGGGAGTACAATAAAACAAAGGGAGTACAAAACAATGCCCTATATATTTATAGACTGGATATAAATAGTCCAGCTGCAAATGTTGAAGTTCAATTTCTTCATTGCTCCTTTATTTTTCTTACATTTACAAGGTTACAAGATAAGCACAATTATTTTCGTGTAGATTGCTAATGCTACTCCCATTAGATGAAAGACAGAGAATTCAAAGGTGAAATTAATATACAGAAAGGATTTGGCTTATCTTTCATTAACTGAGTATCTCCACTACAGCAGTGCTTCTCTTTTGGCAAGACCAGCATTTCTCAACACTGTTCCTCTTTTCCTCTTTCTTTCAATAATCCTTCTATATCTTCCCTCTTCATATAATTGAAATCAATATTCCCAGCTAAAACTGTTCTCCAGATCCAGTTTATTGAAGGAGATAGATAGAGTACAACGGAAAAGGAATAAAATCCTAAAATCTGAAAATTCGTTTTTCTCCCCATGACAAAAAAATGTTAGGCATAAGATTCCTTTTGGGAAGGTGAAGAAAAACGTTGAATGAAAAGTATTGACCAGCTGTCAGTTAAAAAGTGACTCAAGGAGCCTATTCTGCCCCCCTCCCCTTCTTTTTTTTAAATTAAATCAGTCTGGAATGGCATATAGTTATGTACAAAACTCAAGCTATTGCCACTAGAGACACACAGGGTGGCAGGCGAAGGGAGAAAAAATACACTGTAAAAGAAGAGGAGAAACCTTTCTGTGTATCATCCTTGATTAAAACTATCACTTTTGATAAAAGGCTATTTATGTTTCAGTTTAAAATCTAATTGCTCTGATTATCCAGCTAACTCAGTCGTGTGAATAATCTTCCTCTAAAATCAGAGCAAAAAAGCTTTTTCAGGATTTAGTTCCCTGAATGGTTTGCTGGAGGAGTCTCTCTCTTTGCCCACTGACTTAAGTCACCTCGCCATCTTAGCAGGGGTATTCTTGCCAGGACTCACACCCTTACAACAGGCAAAATAAAGGTATGCTGTATTTTAATGCAAAGTTTGTTCATATTCAACTGCATTTTCCTTTGTTTTATTTATTTACAGTAGGGCCTTGGTGGAAGAGCAGTAAGATTATCAGGGCTGCTATGCATCCTCTTAGTACTTAAAAATATAATCTTAAAGTGTATATGCAGAGAGAAAAAGAACACTGTAAGAATTAATGGGTTTGAAATGTTTTGATGAAGTGACTTGCTATTCTGCCTCAGTAAATGAAATGATTTAGTAAATTTTACTGTTGTGGCCTTGCCACATAACAGTCTATTTTAATGCTTGAGAAAAATTATACAGTGGGGGAAAAAAAGTAGTGATTATTTACTGCAAACTTGATTTCAGGGCCCCACTAAACTGTCTTTTGAAAATCCAAGTGTATTAAATGGTTCTCCCTTGTTAACACAACTGTGTTGACTTCTTCAAGGAAATCCACTGAATTTTTAGATAGGGCCCCACCTGAAGGGTAAGAAAAAATTTTGATTCTTTCCCAAAACTTATTGATCCATGTGTGTACTACTTCTATCTTTTATTACAGTTCTTACTCAGTTTTGCAGTCCTGACATCAGGTTTACTGGTCTGTAGTGTCACTTATCTTCCCAGGAACCTTGGCATCATATTGGCCATTTGCCAGCTGTCTGGTGTTGATGTAGTCTTAAGCAAGAGGTTATATATTCTGCAGTTAGTAATTCAGCTATTGCGTCTTGAATCACCAAATGCATAGACAAATTCTGCCTGAAACTCCCTCCTTTATTTGTTTTTCCCATATCCTCTTTTTCTCAGAAATCAATATGGAATAGGTATTCAAATTGTCCATCTGGATCTCTTCTTTATGGGGGACTTGTTGAAAGATATAAGATCAGGACTCAAGGCTTTTAGGCCTCCATCACATCTGCTGCTTGATTATGCAGATGCTTTCCCTTCTATCAGTCAAATTCCTGAGTCACTTGGTTTTTGGGGATGCACAGGAATAAAATCTTACATGTAATGATCAGGTAAGCCCCCAGCTCATGTCCACATCTGACCAGAACAAACTGATTTTGAGTATTTCTTCTACATCTCCCACCATCACAGCAAACTCCAGCAGGCACTTTTGCGACTTGCTATATATTTTCTCTCTTTCCCTCACTGCCCTTTCCAAAACAGAGGCGCTGCTACCTGTTCCCACAAATTCACTTATTAAATAATCTCATGGGCTAGGACTGTCTCCTAGCATGTGAGAGACCATGCTGTAGATCTCTCCTGTGTGATAAAATCTTAAATCCCTCTGAGCTGGATTCTCTAATTGCCAGAATATAGGGTAAGGTTTTCTCAATTACCTTACTGTTGAACAGAATAATTAAATAGCCATTGCAAAGCTCTACAGACAAATGGCTGAGGAAGTCATTTGGGAGTTGGAAGCCTGGACTCCAGTCCCTGCACTAATGAGTGTTTAAAGTGTATTCTATTAAGAGACCCATTTCAGAAAACCCTCTAGGTTAGTGGCTAAAGCATTGAGCTAAGAGATGCACATTAAAGCTCACCAAGCAGAGGAAGATATTGACCGTATTCGTTCCGCATCTTGAGTGTGTGCTGAGCAGGTGAAACATGGCACAGGCACCGCTGCATCCTCTTCTTCCTTTTCTGACTTCCCCTCCATTTTGCAGGGAGCAGTGATGAATAATGTGCCCCAGGAAACAGTCTGGGTTTGGGAGTCTATCTTGTGTACTGTATGGTAGCATCTTATTTTCATGAAGTGCCATTGTCCCTCAAATGCCACTTGTCTACTGTCTAAATCGTGTTCATGTGTTGCTTCTCAATTTCACAGTTAGATGACTAACTCTTCCAGTGTATTGTGTAAAGTTTCAAGTTGTAATTGGCAAGTAAAGCTTCTGGACTGTATTAGTGGCTTGATACCAAAGAACTGTTATAGTGCTGAGAAATTATTGAATTTATTGCTACTGCTGATGTGGCGCCCAGCTTTTGAACCTCTAGTTCTTGTCATAGAGGTTAAGTGATGCTCTGTGGAGCTGAGTGGGTATTCAGTAGTGAAGAGTTTCACTGATTAAATGCTTGTCGTGGTTTAACCCCAGCCAGCAACCATGCAGCTACTTGCTCACTTCTCCCGCCCCGCAGTGGGATGGGGGGAGAATTGGGACAAAAAAGTAAAACTCATGGGTTGAGATAAGAACAGTTTAATAGGACAGAAAGGAAGAAAATAATAATTATAATAATAACAATAATAAAATGACAACAACAACAACAACAACAATAATAATAATAATAAAGTTGGAACATACAAAACAAGTGATGCACAATGCAATTGCTCACTACTTGCTGATCAATGCCAAGTTAGTTCCCAAGCAGCGATCCCACCCTCCCCTGGCCAACTCCCCCCAGTACATGGTATGGAATATTCCTTTGGCCAGTTTGGGTCAGCTGTCCTGGCTATGTCCCCTCCCAACTTCTTGTGCCCCTCCAGCCTTCTTGCTGGCTGGGCATGAGAAGCTCAAAAATCCTTGACTTAGTATAAACACTACTTAGCAACAACTGAAAACATCAGTGTGTTATCAACATTATTCTCATACTAAATCCAAAACTTAACACTATACCAGGTACTAGAAAGAAAACTAACTCTATCCCAGCCAAAACCAGGACAACGCTTTACAGTTATATGATTTATGTTCTAGTGTAATAAAGTTCATAATTTTACACAATTATTGTAAAGATTTACCAGGTAAGAGATAATTAATGTAAACCATGATTAAGAAATCCACCTCATGAAGTTCAACAAGGCCAAGTGCAAGGTCCTGCACATGGGTCAGGACAATTCCTAGCATAAATACAGGCTGGGCGATGAGTGGATCAAGCAGAGCCCTGAGGAGAAGGACTTGGGGGTGTTGGTTGATGAGCTCAACATGACCTGGCAATGTGCGCTTGCAGCCCAGAAAGCCAACCATGTCCTGGGCTGCATCAAAAGAAGTGTGACCAGCAGGCTGAGGGAGGTGGTTCTCCTCCTCTACTCCGCTCTCATGAGACGCCACCTGGAGTACTGCATTCAGCTCTGGGGCCCCCAACATAAGAAGGACATGGACCTGTTGGAGCAAGTCCAGAGGAGGGCCATGAAGATAATCAGAGGGCTGGGGAACTTCTTCTATGAAGACAGGCTGAGAGAGTTCAGGTTGTTCAGCCTGGGGGAGAGAAGGCTCCAGGGAGACCTTACAGCAGCCTTCCAGTACCTAAGGGGGCCTACAAGAAAGCCCAAGAGGGACTTTTTACAAGGACATGTAGTGATAGGACAAGGGGTAATGGCTTTAAACTGAAAGAGGGTAGATTTAGATTGGATGCAAGGAAGAAGTTCTTGACTGTGAGAGTGGTGAGGCACTGGAACGGGTTGCCCAGAGAGGCTGTGGATGCCCCATCCCTGGAAGTGTTCAAGGCCAGGTCGGATGGGGCTTTGAGCAACCTGGGGTAGTGGAAGGTGTCCCTGCCCATGGCAGGGGGGTTGGAACTAGAGGACCTTTAAGGTCCCTTCCAACCCAAACCATTCAATGACTCATTCTATAAGCTATGAGCAGCTATTCAAAACAGGCAAATCTTGAAATGTGAGAGGGTGTTCTACGATACATAGTATTTGTCTACCTTAAGTGAGCACCTTTTCAAATTAATTTCTAAAATTAAGAAAATACAGTTTCAAAGATAAAATCATGAGCTATTCTCAAGCTCCTAATCTGGATTCTCTTCTAATAGTTTCTTCTTTTGCCAATGGTTTTCTGTGCTTTCCTGATAATTTATCATTTCTCCAGTACCAGGATTATGACACATCTTCATCCTAGTTTGGTCATGTACTTAGCGCTCATCTGGATCCCTGGAAAAAGTTGACTAGAGATGGGCAATTTAGTGGCCAAAAATCACCCCCTAAAAAGTTCACTCTTGAGATACTCAGGGAATGCAGATATTCACAGAAAATGAAGACAATGCAAAAGGATTTTTTAACAGAAGTTATAAAAATGCTAATACTCCTCTTGCCAAAGGAGAATAATCTTACGTAGTTTATTGTAAGAAGTGGATGTTTACATCCATGGTGGACTAGAAATGCTACTGCAATAAATATTATTCGTACAAGCAGGATTTGTGGGGAAAAATGCTAGTAATCAATTCATGTTTATTCATTATTATTAACTATTTATTCAGACTTAAATGCCTATTGTTGTTAAACATCTTAAAATTCCTCAGTGACTTATTCTTTCATTTTCCTTCAGTGAGACAAAATGAGAAGGATTCTCTTCAGTAAAATAGATGTAAAGGGATGACTGCTTAGCACTGGAAATTTCTAGAATTATACAAAATTGTTATTAGGTAATTCTGGTTTTGGAGATTCCCAAGAGGCTATATTGTTCCAGGTAACTATATAAACCTAAATTAAGGATTTGCTTTCTGTAAGAAGGAGAGATAGTCTTCTGCTTTGAATCTTCTTGCCTGTTTCATTCATTCACATATAAATCAAGAATATATACAAGAACATGTTCATGCAATACACATATTTAGGTAATCTCTTTACACAGAAATAGAACAGTGGTACAGCAGCTGGACAAACTGATTAACATTGTGCACAGTTCTTCAAATTTCAGATACAAATTTCTTGGGCTTCTCCTTGAAAGTTCTTCTCATCTAGCATGTCTTATTTGTGTCCACTGTCATATTGTTACTGAGAAAGTACTTTCCAGTATGTCTGATTTCAATATTTAAGGCCTCTTTTCATGTACTTCCCTCCTCCCCGAATTAGCATAATTCCAGTTATCTACTTTTAATATGATGTCTATATTTATTTAATACTTGTACTTTAATGCTACAAGAGAATCAGTGCCACCACGAAAAACAGCTGTCCTAAATCAAAACTACTGATTAGCCTAATACTTTCTTCTCAGATCGTTCATGAAGCACATATTCAGTATCCATTTTCTCCATAACCTTACGAAAGACACTGTCTTGTTTAGTCTAGAAAAAGTCTTTACATCCAGGCAAATCACCTGTCTTCGCTTGCACTGGCACTGTGCCACTATTTTCTTTAGGCCTGGAATACCTGCACCCTTCTTCTGTCTAGTATTGAAAAATAAAAGCTTGTACTAGAATTAAGAGTATTAAATCTGTCAGTATCATAGTAATTAGCTTAATTTTGAGAATTGCTATGCACCTGATCTAATTGTCAGTTTGGCAAAATACATCAGCTAAGAAGTTCCAAAAGATCTGGCACACGGCCTACAAGAGTTTGACATAACTTGTTGGGTGCCTGAGCCATATTCTTCACAGGTATAGCAGAAATGAATCTGTCCCTTTGACTGCACTGCTCTGTTACATATACATTTAGAAAAACCTGAACATTCTTAAGTCTCCTGAAAAGTAAACTGGGTTAATCTTTGCACATGCCTTTACAGGATAAAGGATGTTATTAGGGTGGTCTGGTCATCACTAATTACAAGTTCTTTGCTTGGACTTCGTAGATAAGCTTGGCTTCAACAAACGATATAAAGTTGGGAACCTTAGGAAACTACTGCTTTAATGTATCAATAAATGGACAATTTTAAACTTTCTTTTACAAAGTCACCTGCAGTGGGAATATTACCCATCACTGGAGGTAGCTCAGTGAACAGCTTCAGTATGCAGTCACAGCAAAAGTTGCATACATAAGTCACAGGATGAAAAATAACAGGAATAGCTTAATAACTTTGAAGGCAAAGCAGTAGCCACCTTCTCTGAAGTGCTGTACTGCACATTCTCTTTCAAGAAGGGCACTTCAGTGCTGAAGGAGGCTGAGAAAGGGATAATTCTACTGGCCAGGCATAGAAAACACTTGTGAAAAAAGCATACTACAAGCCCTCCTTACTTAGCTTTTTTGAGTGGTCTTCTAAATATCTGCACTCCACAATGTTATAAGAATAGTGTATTAAATAAAATAGCCTAAAAATAAAATACATGTTACAGAAAAACTGAACAAGACCTGTGTCTTCTGTCTCTTACCAGAAAAGTTAGCAGCAAGTAAATGAAGTATTAGAAATGGGAATATTCAAAATTTATAACAGGATTCTTTTCTCATAAATATGAACCTTTGCAAATTACTGTCTCGGTAAATCTGAGCTTTAAACTCAGAGAGATTAGAAGGCGGCTGGAGTATCAATTTAGATTTATATCTGGCATTTCAAATAAGAGACCTTGGAAGACAGATCCAACCTATTAGCTTGTAGCCATCACTGCCAAAACTACTATGGGCCAGAGCTGAGACCAGACAGGCACCCCTGCCCTGATGGCCTGCTGCATGGTGGAGATGCACTGGAAAGGGGTTCCTACCAGCAGCAGAGCTATGCTTGTCTCTCCTTCCACATGGACCCATGTTTCCACACCGGTCACCAGGCTTCTGTCACCCATGTAATTTAAAGTCAGCCTGAAAGCACCCCCCATTCTTCTGTCCTTGTAAGCACTAGCAAGTGGGATGGATTATCCCTGTACCTACTGCCAACTCCTTGGCACTCTCCATCTACTGAATCTCTGATTAGTTCCTGTCAGGGACAGGACACTGGCCTAAACTTGGAGCCTGGGCACTGCCTTCTCCCCACAGATTACAAAGATGGGCAGTCCTGGTGGTCATAAGCCTTATCTGCCTTCTAAAGCTACGCATGAGAGAAGGGACATGTCAGCCGTCTCCTCCATCTGCTGAGGACCTACATCAAGTTTGTAAAGATGCAAGATATTCTCACTAGTAGAAAAGAGCATGTATCTTACACCAGCAAACCAACTTTTGTTGTTCAGAATTTAGGCCAAAATGGTATTTGTATTCTACATGGATAAGATCTTGTTCTCAGAATTTATCATTGGCATTTAATTACTGACATGCTTCCATTTTAAGAAATTCAGTGCTGGTGACACGTCAAATTTAGACAATTTCTTTTGTATGTATACTGTGTATTTCTGGCCAAACATCACCTCTCATTCTTATAATCACACTTTTCAGTCTCCATGTCTCAGATTATTTTTTTTAAACATCTGCTGTCACATCTACTTTGGAATTGCAGCTTTTTTTACCCTTCATTACCATTCTTTCCACCTTACATAGTTCATCTCTATAGTTCCAGTATACCTTCATAGTGACTGCTGTCTTATTTTCACTTCTAGCTCCACTGTCATGAGTTACTTTTATATTACAGATCAGAGACCAACAAGCAATACTGATCCACTTGAATGGCTTTTAGCTGTTTACAAAGAAATTGTTTATGAGCATACTAGGGGGCATTTTCATGCAGGTTCACACTTTGCCTCATAATAGGCAGAAGTGCCACTCTTCCTTCCAGTGTGGGAACTGCACATCCATTTCCAGTGCTTTAGCACCTAACTTCCCAGTGTTCTTGCAGCCCTGAAGTTACACAAGTACACGTGTAGATGCAAACATATTGGCAGAGTTTGTGCCTGACACCTTTCTGCAAATGTAAGCCATTACATTTCATTTGAAAATGACACCTATAATTGTATGGCTTTTTATTAATACTTTCTGTATTTCACTTGCTGTACATTTATCATCCTGACCTAGATTCTGCAATTACATCCACCACTGTCTTCTAGGACAGTTTTCAAAAGCAAACATTCAGACTATGTCTACAAAATATACTATTACATCTGCAAAGAGATACTTTTGTAGAAAGACATGAGCAAACATTCACTAGCACACACATTTGGTCTGTGTAAATACTTGCCTGTAGAAATGAAAGCACTAAACTTGAAACAGAGTTGAACAAAGTTAGGAGTAAAAACTGTGAATAATTTACTTTTCAGCAGGGTACTTAGGAAGTTGAGGTTCACATCAAACCAGATTTAGAACTTCTTTTTCATCCCTGATGAAACCAGAAAGTCTCAACATGTAGTAACATGTAATAACAACAAAAAAAAAAAAAAAAAAAAAGGGGTTTTGGTCGTTGCAATAAAAGGAAAATAGATGAACACATAATTTCATAGTAGGTGGCATTATTCTCTCCCTTTTTCAGTAGTCCTATTGTTAGACTCAGTCACCCAGGACATTGTGAACTTTCAAACCCCTCCTGGCTTTGCCTGGGGGATCCAGCCCTACAGGACTGGAGTTCTGAGCAGAGACATTCTTGTGCCACCCTGTTGGTATTTTTCTGTATTGGATAGACAGCTACTCAGTGGTGCAGGAGCAAAAATGATGGTATTCACTTTCAAGTGTTAGCCACCAGACTTCAAAGGCATGACTGCAATCTGTGACTTTTTGTTTAACACTAAATGTAAAAGCCTCAGAAGGAGAAGTACAAAAACTTCTGTTCTAATCCCCTCATGCACAGAATGGAGCATGAAAAAGATGTGAACTGGGATCGCTGAGTAAGAGCTGATTATTCGAGAAAGCAGAGATAGGCTCTATTGATTTATTTTTCCAACAAAATTTCAGATTATTTACTTCTGACACATAACAGCTTAGGAACAGGCACCATTTTTTTTGGTGGAAGATGTTGTACCTGCCAGGGGGAAAAAACCCCAAATGATCATCCAGCTTTGGGGGAACTGCAGTTTCAACCAGATACATGAAAAGGTGACAGTTCATTCTAACTTGCACTGCATATGTATTTAGCAGTATGTTATTTTTATTCCTCATGATAAGTACTTCTAGACTTGATGGAATTGCCACAGCACAATTCTGCAATCTTACCTACTTGTGTTGATACTGCTTTTGTTTGCATGGTAGCATTGACTAATTTAATAGGGAAATACAACCTGGAGTGTACTTTCTGCAAAGTCATGCCATTTAATAGTAAATTAGATATCCTGTCCACTTTCATGGCAGTCAAAAAAATAAAACAAAGTAGAATCAAATTTCTAAATTCTGTAAAACTGGCCACTAGGTCTAGAAGATAGGAACATTTCAGAGAGACAATTGTAGTATTTCCTTTTAGCTACCACTGAATACCAATCTGGTAAGTTTTCTTCAGGAGTTTAAAGAGTAAATTTCTGGTAGATCAAAGTAAAAATAGTCTAGGCGCTTTTTGTGAATAAACATAGCCAAACCTGTTATAATGTGGCTTTTTTTTTCATTAATGCCACATTCCACATGTTATAAATAAAATCGTGGCTATTTTACATCAAATACAAAATCTTTTTTCCCTTTTCCGTTATACAAAACATGCTTATAAAGCATAAATCATAAAGAAGCTTGGTGAAGTTGAAAAAGAAATTGTCAAAGAGTTAGTAAAGAACACATGCAGACACTTAAAATCACTTTGAACTTGCAGCTTCATGTAGTCATGTAGCAGCTTCACCTCTTGGAATGACAGTCCTGTCCATTACATAGCACATGCATGGGAAGGGCAGCAGGACAAAAACTTACCCAAACTGACAACTGCATGCTAACTGAATGACAAATGAATATGATGACATTAGCTTGTAGTGAATACTCCTCTTCCTACATATTTAACAGGAGAGACGAAATGCTGAATTTCATATGCAAGACTAAGCGACCACAGTTTGGGGTATTGTAACGTATGAGAGATTCTTGAATGTCAGAATAAACACTTAGAACTTGTTAGAAATTTTTAGCAAATGCCATGGCTTCAGGCCAGTTCTGAAAGTAGCTTTAAGATCTGGGGTTCCAAGTGCTGCGTGCTCCCTTGAGCATTCAAATGCTGCTACTGTGCTGAAGCAGCCATAGAAGCCTGAACATGAGAAAGTCTGGAGATGGCCAACCGGCTCCTGTGGCTCCTCCAAAGGGGACAGTAGTAGATGTTGTGGGGATTCAGTGGGTATTTGCATACTGCTCTTGGAGATGAGTCTGTAAAAGGGTCTCCATCTCCTAGCAGGGTATTCCTGTTCCTACTCCAAAGACAGTGACTGGGTTTTGGCTAGATCCATGTGTCTTGTGTACTCTCATTCGGTCTGACGTAATGAGTCATTTCACATTTCATTGGCAGAAAATTGTAAGGGGAAAGATTGGTTGTTCCTTCCCCCAAGCTACGATGCAGCTTGACTTTTAGGACCTGCTCTCTGAGATGGTATATGCGTGTGAGTCCATTAAGGCTGGCAGAAAGGAAAATCACTTTTTCTTCCCTACTGTGTTTATGTGGAGAAGAAACACCCAGACCCATCTAGCTTACATTTAAGAGGAGAACACAACAGCTGATGGTGTTTAAAAGAAAATGCTTAGGCTCCTACCCCATCAGGTGAGCATTCATCTGAATAGGAGAGTCATCAGTTAAGTGTTGGTCTTGAGATCATGTCCCTATCCTCAGTTCATACTCCTGACTAGCTCAAGCTCTGCACGTTGGGTTGCTAACCCCTCTAATCCACCTGCCTGAGCTCTGCAGCAGGGATCAGGTGCCTAGAAACAAGGTGCGTGGAGGTGCAGGTGGATGTTGCATCTCCACCCTTCAGAGAACATGGGTCGCTAAACACTGGAATTCTGTCCTGAAAAGAAATTGCATTGCCAAATAGTATGTGACAATTTGATGATTTGTTGCTCTCAACACTGTCTCACATCTGCATTGCTGTCTCCCGAGATGGTACAGGAAGATCTCTTACCTATTTGCCTTCTTACTTCTGCAGTAATGATCACAAACGGGAAAATGGATTCTTACCGTGCCCTACAGGTGGCTTTCTTGTCCAGAGGGCGGGCTTCTGTGAGACAGAAAAACTAGTTTTATTCAGACCAGCTTGAACACTGATACATTTTTAATATTAGGAAAATTAGTCTGAGAATGAACTTCTAGGACATACTTTGTAATAGTTATGGCAGAGATTTCATAATTAAAGCTAGAAGATCTTTTCTGTTTCAAACTTGGTTTTGATCTTCCCCAAAGATAAAGAATCTAAAATGCTGGTGAGGAGTGAAGAAACCATACTGTCCATATATTTCCCATTTCTGCATCAGACTACTCTAATGTATAATGTATTTTGAACGTGTGAAGCTGTAGACAGAATTTAAAAAAAAAAATATTAGAGTTTTTCCTTTGAGAAACGGTCTGGTTATCCTAACTTTTTAAAGCAGTCTACAGTGATAGACAAATTTTTAAATGTCACTTTGCTAATAAAAGAGCTACTAATCTGATATATTGGGTTGCAGAGATGGCTTTTACCCAGCCGGAAGGGACTAAGTTTAATTCTACAGAAATATTTTCTGAATGGGATAAGATTTTACAGGCTATGTGAAAAGTCTTAAGCCCTTTCTCCTTAATCTTAGTTTTGATAACTAAAACTGCCTAGTCCTTTCCTCAAAAACACAGTTAATTTTTTGTTGAGTAGTATGGAAATATAAGGGATAAGGGAGAGAAATGAGAAGAATTATACTTCAGAGAATAAAAGTTTTATAAAACTTCCCAGCACTTTCTGGAATGTCACCTCAAATAGTTGCTCAGTCTCTAAGCTTATCAAGCCAGAGGCAGCTTGAAGCACAGATCGCTTGAATAACTCTGTACTTTGACAAAAGCTGAGCCGCAGAACTCTTCCCTGTCTTCCACCACCTGACCCACAGGTGCAGTCAGGTACCATATGAGTAAGCATCCTGTCTCTGCAGCAGGGAAGGGCGAGAAGGATGGGTAATGTGAAGGGGAGGGTAGAAAAGAACGTGCTGCAGATGGACATAACTAGGAAGGAGTGAGATGCTCTTCCCTCAGTGACTGCCCCACTCCTCTGTCCCAAACTCATTTCTCAAGTCAGCCATCTCATAAATTAGAAAAACAACCACACAGATACAATTAAGCGTATATTGAGGAGAAAGTGGGATGGCAGGTAACATAAAACTGGACATTGGCTTTCATCTCTTCCCTGCTTCCATTTGTTCTGCAAGTGTATAAATTTTCCAGACTTGTTACAGATCTGATTTCTGCAAACAGGACCACAACATACATTGACATTTGTGTGTGTTATGAACATATCCAAAAGGCTTTAGGTATGATGGTGACAGCAACAAACAAACAGACTTTTATGACATGGGATTTGAACGTGCTGTGGAAGCTGTGGAGTCTTTCAGGGTATCAGGTCTGCAGAAACAAATAAAAAAGGCCCCAGTAAACACAATCAAAGAATCAACCTTACATTTTATACATGCTTTGAATTGGCAGGGCTACTGACTGAAGAACCGACAAAGCATTTAAGATTTGAAAGCAATCATACACACCACATATTTGTCACCTGACAAAAGCAAAGTCCATCTTTCATGTTTTAGAGCCTAATAAGGGATCATGTTATTAAGTAACCTAGAATGCATTTTCCAAACACAACAATGCCAGTGCAAATCTATAGTAACTGTGCTCTGATGGTAAAATGGAAGGACTGATAGTAAAGTACCAATGGAAAAAAATACCTGTTTTTCAAACATGGGCAAATGAAATTTAATTATTTAGAATCAATTGCTACATGAATCAGAAATGACATATTTTATGGAGAGGAAAAGCACTGCTAACATCTTCAATTTGCGCACTACCACCTTTGCAAGTTATGATCTCATATTTAGATGTAAACACTGTCTCATGACTCAACAGGTCAAAATTCTTCAAATACTGGATTCTGTAAAGTTAAAAGTAAGGTCTCACACTTGATAACTGCCCCCACACACAAAGTCACTCTGCGCTTTTGCATAGGCTGAAATAAATACTGCATGATGTTATTATTTCAGTAATTGTACTGGGTTAAAGTTCTGTTCCAAAACTGCAGCAATTTGTGAGACTAATAAAAGGTAGTCAGATTAAACCTAATGTAATAGTCACCTGCAGAGCAGCTGTATGGGCTGGGCAAAATAGTATTAATGCTGATGCAATTAGCTAGCTAAGAAATTCCTTGTAGGTGGCAGTATCCCTTGACAATGAGAAAAAAGTAGTGGCAAGAAAGGAAGTTATTAGGTTTGTGTGATCTCCAAGTACTATAAAATATCCAGAAAGGATGGAAAAGTGAATTAAGGGAAGAAATGCTTAATTTCCCAGCTGTTTTGTGGACCCCATCCAATATTTTCAACATGTTTAATAGTAACAAAAAATGTTGTTAGAAAAAATTTGAAAAAACTCCATCCCTTCAGGAAGGCCCCTTGACTGGAGGAAAGGCTTGCAGCAATTCTACAGATTTCTTAAGCTGCACCCCCATAAATTAAGACATTTACACTTTCGAAAACTTTGGTTACCGTTTAGAGCTGTCAATACAGTGTCCTTATCTTTTGTATCCATCATGTCCCAGACAACAGATGAAGGTTTTGAACTGGCGTGAATCTGCATTTTCATTGGTGATATGCTGGAGAAGCAGAAGAAAGTGCAAATTAGTGAAACAGTATAAAATCAAAAGTGGAAACAGTAAAGCATGCCTCCTTCTAATACGCAGCTGTATTATCTGTACAAAGTCATTATTTGGTATTTCTTCTCCTTCACCCACTACTGTGGAACATTATCAAAACATCTTTGAAATAAGCACAGGTCCAGCAGGAGTGGGATTCCAGTCAGGGCATATAAATACGCAACAACAGAAGTTGCTGGGGTGAATGTCAGACATCTGGTGGGTAAAAGCCCTGCCAGATGGTATGCAAAAGGTAATTTATACATGTGGCTCATATGGTTAGTTTCCACGCCATCGTCTTGGCAGCTGTACTGCAGTCATTTGGTGTTGTCTCACAAAGCATTTTTATTGCTGCATGGATACCCCTGAGTGATCTCATGATAGCCTATTGCTGCCGGTGTTACCTCTGTTTTTATTAATGTGACTCTGCTTTCACTGAATGGCATCCTTCTGTGTATACACTGAGCTGTGTACCCACTTGCTTTTTCCGAACCAGACAAGGCTGTTTCCTTTACTGCTTTCTAGAAACTCCTAGGTCTTGTGCAGAATATGCTTTGAGTTCAAACTACTGTTACAGAATGGAACTTCCTAGGCTTTTTTCTTTTTTTTCATTCTTTTTGTTTCCTTTTTGTTACTATCTTTCTATATTTTTTTTACTTTTTTGTGAGTGCAGGATTCTCAGTGATGCTGAGAATTCTAAGTCATTTTAAGTCTGGCATGAGTAGGGGCAACAGGATAACAGCCAAAATAGCTTTCTAACACCTTTTATTGAATAGGTGTTGCACCTCCATTGGATGTTGTTATGTGAGCTTTTCAATGACTAGCCATTAGCTGTCATTTCAAATATCTCATAGTGTTTTTCTCCTCTCAGAAATCTAATTTTTCCTGTGTCTATTGAACTTCCTGTCCTGCTGTTGGTACAGTTTTGCTCAACAGTATTTATCTTGTTCTTGCAATTAGTGGGTTAAAAAAAAAAAATCTGTTTTCCAAATATCTCCAATAATCACCATTATCAAATGAGATCTGCAGTAATTGTCTCTCTCTTACAAAAGTGTGTGCACACATGCGTGTACACACACACACACTTATGTATGTGTAAAAACAGCCTCTTTGGCAAAGCAGCAGCAGGACCTATGATAATCAGTAAGAGCAGTTCCATCCAGTATATAATGAAAAGGTAGGAAAAAACCACAGCCCCAATCCCAAACAGCTAATATTTGTTCCATAGGGGTTCACTGTTACCAGTTTAGTATGATTTAGCAGTTCTGAGTTGCCCATGCTAATTTATTTGTGATACAAAAGAGTATAACAATTCAGTTCACATGAAGAACATGTTTTATTACTGAAAACAAATACATTCATTTTTAAAAGTGAACTCTGAAATTATTTTACAAGGGAAGACGTTAGATTAAATAGCATCTTTCTATTCCGGCTCATTAATCAGTGTCATAAAGAGGAAGGTTCACCTCTTTAGCTGTGAAAATGCAAACTCTCAACCATTCTTATTTTAGACCTTGAAACTGTGATGAGATATCCCAGGTTGCACAACAGAACTGAAATAAACCCCTAGCTGATTAGTTTTGTAACATGCTGTGTGATTAGTATGACCTCTTGTGTTAAACACGGGAATATTCATTTGTTTATTCGCATAATGAAACAACCAAGCAAGTATACGAAATATCTAAAAGCTAGTAACAGCACTGTCCTTGCTATTTCTACAAATAAACAGGATAGCAGCAGTAGAGGTATTAAAATTGGGATTTGTAACTTCTATATATGAATTAAAAAAAAAATGCCATCATTTCTCCATCTAGAACACAGCTATTGTGTATTTTAGTCTACCAAGACTTTAAAAAGATAAAATTTTTCTTCACAATTCTATTAAAATCTTGCATGACCAGACTGGATGGAATTACCTGACAAAGTCTTGGTGACTTCTAAATAAAACATGAAGATTTACAAATTTCTTAAAAAGCCTTTCATGGTAAATGAGGTCCTGAGGACTTTATCTTCTGTTAAGGAGACTTAAAAGAAAGTATCTTTAAGCAAACATTAAGGACATGGCATGAATGGAAAAGGAAAGATGAAACCTAGGCCTATCTGTATCTTTAACTAGTTCACAAATCATACATTTTGACAGCACACTTGTGCAGGACTTTTATTTAGAGAATGATAAAAGACAGGGTTCCATAAGATTTCCATTTTCTAAGATCCATGCGATTCATGTGTGTTCGAAAACTCAGGCAAAACAGGACCAGTGAGATGGAATTATAGTACCGTGTTTTTTCAAACAAACAATTGAAGATCTATAGCTGTGTTAAACAGCCCGTTCATTCTCAAAAATAAACAGCATCTTTAGAACTCAGGGGAACTGAGTGCAACGGAGAGCATCCAAATACACTTCAGTGTAATTTAAAAATACAGAGTGATGTATTTGGAAAGTGCTTTATCATTCATGCAAGAATGTGTGTGTGTTTTATTCAAAACTTGGTTGTTAAACAAACTGTGAATTATCACAAGGCATTATGATGCTGTATATCACACATACTCCTATTTATGGGTGATTTTTCCAAAACAACCTACGCTTAGAGATTTTTAATTTTTGGTCACTCTCTAAATAATTTATCTATTTTGTACAACCATGATATTTACTACAGTAGTGAGGATTCTTTGACTCTGTGTGTGCACAATATGTGCTTGCTTTAAAAGGTACACCTTGGTTAGGTGTCACTGAAATTTTATAGGAAAGCATATTTAAAAACTTCGTTAATGACAATTCTAAAATGCAAGCCATTCAAGGGCGTAGAGTTTCCGAAGAAATTTAATGCGTGTGAGATGCAGAAATTATAAGGACGTAGGCTTTTATCCTAGAAATGCTTAGTGAATCTTGTCTTTAACATTAATGAGAAGTTATAGACGTAAGGAAGCCTTCCTCACTATCAAATTTTGCAGTTGATTTTTCAAGCCGCAAAGACAGTGCCGCCTGACTGGGGGGAAAAAAACCAAACAACCCTCCTCTTGTAATCTCACCTAGGTCACAAGAATGGCATAGCTGTAACAAGGCAAATCACTTACCGTTTTCACGATTCTTCCCTTAAAGAATCCTGCCTTAAATACACGCAGGGAAGAGACTTTCCCTGCTGCAGACATTACTCTGCCGAAGGGAGCTGTGGGAATGAATTATTCAGTGAGAATTTGGGAGGGAAAGGAAGGGGAAGAGGCAAAATGGTAGCGTGCGACCAACTCAGGGACTGCGCTGGCGCTGCCCGCCAGGACACGGGAGCCGGAGGGGAACACTGCTACTCCGTGACACCGATGCCGTTTCACGGTAAAGCTCCTGCCGACCCGCCGGAGCAGGTCTCCAGCCCCCAACCGCCCCCCCGCGGTGTCCCGGGTGGAGGCCTCACACCCCGGCGGCCGGCTCTCCCTTCTCCCGCTGAGGGAAGGAGCAGCCGACAGAAGTCGCCGTCGCCCCCGCTCCCCCCCCGGCGCTTCGTGACAGGCTCAAGATGTGCCGGGGAGGGCCCCCCCCCAACCCGGCCCCACGGGAGCCCGCGGCCTCTCCCAGTTCCCTCCGGCGGC
>NW_010972677.1:310083-311317 GCF_000737465.1 Haliaeetus leucocephalus
GGCGGGGCGGCGGGGGGACCGCGCGCCCCCCCCCCCGCCTCACGCCGCGGCCGGTCCACCCCCCTCAGGTGACGTGATGCCCCTTGTTTTGGTCCGCCCGACCAATCGGACGCGGCGGCTGGATTCTACGGGAGCCGGGATGGGCCCTTCGTGGCGGCAGCAGGACTCTCCCCTGCCGACCATAACGCATTGCGCAGGGTGCA
Source organism: Haliaeetus leucocephalus (assembly GCF_000737465.1). Taxonomy (NCBI): domain Eukaryota; kingdom Metazoa; phylum Chordata; class Aves; order Accipitriformes; family Accipitridae; genus Haliaeetus; species Haliaeetus leucocephalus. The sequence continues at coordinate 310,287 of NW_010972677.1, forward strand.
CCACCGCCCGGTCCTCCTGCGGCTTTAACGGCGACGGCATGGACGCGCCGCGGCAGTTCCCGGCGGGCTTCGGCCCCGACCAGCAGCAGCAGCAGCGCCCGCCGCCGCTGCACTGTCAGCAGCAGCACGGCCAGGACAAGCAGAGCCTCCTCCAGCAGCAGCAGCAGCAGCAGCAGAGCCCATGCCTCCAGTGCAACAACTGCGCCTACTACGGGGCTGCTGCGGCAGCCGCGGGGGATAACCTGCCCCTGCTGCTCCGCGCCTCCTCGCCCCTCTCGGGCGCCTTCCGGACTCACTCCTCGCCGCTCTCCTCCGCCGCCTCCTCCCGGCAGGGCAGCCAGCTGAACGTCAGCGAGCTCACCCCTTCCAGCCATGCCGGCGCGTCCAGGCAGCCTCACCAGTACCCCCAGTACCACCAGTGCCATAGCCTGCAGCAGCAGCAGGCAGCCAGCCCCAGCAGCAGTGTCAGCAGCGGCAGCACCCACCACCACCACCACCACCACCACCACCACCACCACCACCAGCAGCGCCGCGAGAGCAACCCCTTCACCGAAATAGCCATGAGCAGCTGCAGGTACAACGGCGGCGTCATGCGGCCGCTCAGCAACCTGAGCTCGTCCCGCAGGAACCTACATGAGCTGGACTCCGAGTCGCAGCCGCTCCAGCCGCCGCTCGCCAGCCCCGCCGCCGCCGCCGGCGGCACCCCCGCCGCCCCGGAGATCGTGGTCTCCAAGCCCGAGCACAACAACTCCAACAACCTGGCGCTCTACGGCCCCGCCGGCCCCGGCCCCGGCCCGGGCGGCGCCAGCAACGGCGGGGGCAAGCCCAGCAAGAAGAAGAACCAGAACATCGGCTACAAGCTGGGGCACCGCCGGGCGCTCTTCGAGAAGCGCAAGCGCCTCAGCGACTACGCGCTCATCTTCGGCATGTTCGGCATCGTCGTCATGGTCATCGAGACCGAGCTCTCCTGGGGCGCCTACACCAAGGTACTCGCCGCCGACGTGCCCGGGCCCGCCCCGGCAGCCGGTCCG
>NW_010972677.1:311538-314730 GCF_000737465.1 Haliaeetus leucocephalus
GGGGTGGCGGTGGCGGGGCGGGAGCGGCCCCTGCGCGTGGGTCTCTGAGGGACGGCGGTGTCTTTCTCTTGCAGGAGTCGCTCTATTCCCTCGCTCTGAAATGCCTTATTAGCCTCTCCACGATTATCCTGCTCGGGCTCATCATCGTGTACCATGCACGGGAAATCCAGGTAACGTTTCCTTCTGTGGGTGACTGGGCACCGCTGGCGTAGCTGGGGGTGCGAGGTGGTTTGTCTCAGGGCGCAGCGGTGGTAAGTACTTGGCACTTCCCGCTGGTGCAGAAGGTGCAAGTGATCCATCTCTGCGCGCCTGCCGAAGTTGGTGAATGGACCTCAGCCCTGAGAGAAACACGGCAGGCGTATATGTGCCAGGAAGCTCTCCCTGCTAGGGACAGTTGCCCGCAGTTGTGCTGTAGGGTCGCTTAGCCCCGAGGTTATAACACGCTTTCTCGGTGACATGCCTGCCGTCTTCTGTAGCGGATGTACGGCAACAGTCTTTTATTTCCCAATGACTAAATGCCGTGCTGTGCATTTTCTCTTGACGGCAAGGTTAATTGTCTTCACTGTGCAAGGTATGTAATCTTCACTGCGCTGTCTCAGACACGAGCGTGCTCTAGGAGAATGTTTAAGAGGAGGGGGAAGACCTATGTTTGACTTGTTTTATTTAATGCCGCACAGCTGCTAGGAGTGTGACAAAGGAAGACTGTCAAGAAAGGTAGGGTTAAAGGTACAAGGAACATAAGGATCAAAGCTGTAGAATGAGTCTCACAAATAATGTCACAGGTTCTCTCCGAGGGACTTAGTTCTAATTTCAGTTGTAATTTTTTTGACCAAGAAATTAAAATTTGGCATTTCAGCTCAACTGCAACATACAACAGATAGATTTCAAAGTTTTGAAGGGAAAAATACCTTATTCGCAGATACATCAGTGCTTTTGCTTTTTCAGATTAGTTAGAGACACCTTGAGCTACAAGCTGAAATGACAGCTTTCAAGGGCAAAGAAGACGTTTCCACTGGTACCACTCAGTACACACACATACACACACACACACACACACACAAAATAATTCAGAATTCTGTAGTACCCTGCTTCTGTGCAAATGAATGCTGTAGTTTCAATGTGAAATGGTACCGTAGTCTCCTACTTAGGGTAATGTTTGAGAAGTATTATGTTACTGAAGACTCTGTGCCAAATTGGATCCTGTTGTGCAGTCCTTGCACATGCAAAACTTCTATTCCTGGCTCAGAACCCAGTTTCTCTGCATCAGTATCAAAGATATTGAAAGCTCTTTAATGATATTGTACTCAGTAAACAAGTGTTCTGGTGAAAGAACATCTCTATAAACTACTGGAGTACTGATGAAGAGGTTTCTTTATCTGTATAAAAATAAATGAGTGGTGCTGCTGCAATGTGGGAGCCGCCTTCTGTGGTGTATCTTCCCACAAGTGGTGCTTGAGGCATGAAGAGCAAAGCTGAAAAAAGATCCCTGTAAATATTTGAATTACTCTCTGCATTTTCCAGAAACTTTAAATGGAAAACTTTATGCAAGATAACCAAATAGTTGTAGGTCTCTGTATGCATCAGCTTATACTACGTAGTTACTCCAAGATTCAGTTGGAGGGTTTTTTTCAGGTAAATAGTTACAAATTTTCATTCCCTTAGGAGTGTGTTACGGATCAGAAAAAACAATCTTAAAACACTAAAGTTGTAATTCTGGTGTGTTTGGGTTTTGTTGTTGGTTTTGTTTTTTTTTTTAATTTACTGTTTTTAAAGAACTTCCTCAGGTATGTGACTACATGGAAGGAGTTGTGCAGTCATGTGACTTAATCACGGTTAGTGTAGTTTTCAGTGCTGCCTGACAGTACAGAAAACAAGTATACCTGCCTGTAAAACAGCAATACCCTGTGTTTTAGTCTGAGAGACATCGAAAACTGCAGTAGGCATGGTGGGACCTGGAGTGAGCTGCATTTTCAAGGGGCTCTGTCATTCATGTTGAAAATGAAAAGTTCTCTTTTTTTCAAGGAGCTTATTTGAAGGAATGGGTATAGTAGCACCCATAGCTATTAGATACCTGACAGCTTTTTAATTTAGGCCTAGTCTGGTTTTGTGCACACTCTTCACTTTTAAAAAATAACATGACAAACATGCAGAGCAAAAATTACATCCATCTACGATTGTAAATTTATCTTACACTTGACACCTGAAAACAAGAAGTACCTTTAAAACACTTTGGCTTGGGAACATACAGAATCGTCTCCAGGCAAAAGAAAATACTGCATAAGCCTGATAATGTAATGGTTTTTAAATAATCTTTAAAGCTGACTGTTTTCTGAAAGGCACACGTGCCTTTAATTCAAGCAAGTATCCTGCTATGTGCAGTAGAATGATTCACGTCTGTAGAATCATGCCCACAGATGGATGGTTGTGTCCTGGAGGACTGTTTGCACCGGCTATTTGTCAATCCTGTTCATGTTTGAACATTCCTTTCTAATTCTTGTCTGAAGCATACTTAGACTTTACCGGTGGATATGGTGTAAATAAGCAGGAATTCATTGAGAGAAGAAAAATTGTTCTATAGAACGGAAGAAGGTCAATGTATTCTGCTTGCGGTGTGGTATCTTTCATACTCTGGCGGAAGCAAACCAACCTAAACATAAGTAGATTTTTCTACAAAGCATGAGACAAAACATGATGGGAAATAAAAAGCTGACAGTTCAGTGATTATTACTGAGTGCAGATTTAATGTTTAGAAACTCCTGGTGACCTGAAGTGCTGGCAAATGGAAATCAGCTTTTTCATTCTTTTCAGTAGTCTGTGACCTTGATTTATTGGTAGGAAGTCTGAACAGCCATGCCGCAAGCAAGTCCGTGGGGCAGAGCCTAGCAGCGTAGCGGGTGACTCTAGTCTTTCCGTTCAAACGACCTTGCCGGTATGCTTTGCTTTGCTTTGAAAACAGTCAGCCAGTCAGGTCGACCAAGCTCCGGAGTTTGCCTGTCCCAGACCTGCTGAGCATTTTAAGGGAGCTGGAAGGGAAGTTTATGAAGACTTGTAGGGATTCTTGCCAAGAGCCGGAAGGAGTGTACCGGCGTGAGACGAATGAGTTTTCTTTCTCGTCTTCCCCCCCGCTTAGACAGGGGCTGCTGTGCGGCGCAGGAGCTGGAGCACCTTCAGTCCCTCGGGGCTTGGGGGGGC